>NW_026539205.1:2500-171932 GCF_027791375.1 Indicator indicator
TTTGTCCCTTCTTATAAGTGGAGCTTGTGGTTGGCCAAGGCCATTCTGTCTCCTTCTTCAGAGGCACTCTGCAAATCAACCACAGGCCTGTTGTGGTTGGAGATGGAATGGAGAGGCAGAAGGCAGCCAGGCAGAGCTAAGCCCTGCTGCTGGGCAGGCTGCTCCCTGGCTCTCCTCAGGCAATTTTCTGGCTGTGAGATGTTCCTGCTGTGGGGTCACCCTCAGCACAAACGACAGCAAACCCACTTGGGAGAGGTGAGGCAGGGCTTAGGCTTGTGGGAACCAAGGCCTTGTGTACTGGTGAGGAAAGAAGGTTCCTCAGACTCCTCTTGGGGAGCCTTGCAGTCAAGGGGTACACTGCACAATAAGCCAAACCATGGCCAAGCTTGGCCCACAGAGCTGACACCAGCACCACAGGCCACAGGGTAAGGCCTCAGCCAAAGCTCCACCAGAGATCTTCTTGCTCTCTTCTTTGGGAGATTCCCCTTTGCCCTTTTTTCTTCCTCCTTTGGCCTTTTCCTTTCCCACTGCACCCTTTCTTCTCTCTTTCCCTCTTTTTCTTCCCCCCTTTGCCCTTTGTGGTTCCCCCCTCACCCTTTTTTCTTCCATTTTGTTTTTTTCTTCCCCCTTCTTTCTTCCCTTCTTTGATCCTTCTTCTTTCCCCTTCCTTTTTTTCCCCTTCATCCTTTTTTCTCCCCTTCATCCTTTTATCTTCCCTCCTTTTCTCCCCCTTCCTTTTATCTCCTTCCCCTTTTTTCTTCCCCACTTCATCCTTTTATCTTCCCTCCTTTTCTCCCCCTTCCTTTTATCTCCTTCCCCTTTTTTCTTCCCCATTTCATCCTTTTGCATTTCCCCTTCCTCCTTTTTTCTTCTCCCTTCCTCCTTTTTTCTTCTCCCTTCCCCCTTCCTTCCTTCCCCCTTCCCCCTATTTTCCTTCCCCCTTCCGCCTATTTTCCTTCCCCCTTCCTCCTATTTTCCTTCCCCCTTCCGCCTATTTTCCTTCCCCCTTCCTCCTTTTTCTTTCCTCCTCCCCTTCTTTCTTCACCTTCAGTCTTTTCTTCCACCTTTGCCCTTTTTTAATTCCCCCTTCCATCTTTTCCCTCCTTTTGTTTAAATTTAGGGTCACACCCCCCATTTTAGCTCAGATTTGAGGTCACTTTCCCCTGTTTTAGCTTAAATTTGAGGTCACATCCCAGTTTTAGCTCAGATTTGAGGTCACATCCCAATTTTAGCTCAGATTTGAGGTCACTTTCCCCTGTTTTAGCTCAAATTTGAGGTCACTTTCCCCTGTTTTAGCTTAAATTTGAGGTCACATCCCCATTTTAGCTCAGATTTGAGGTCACTTTCCCCTGTTTTAGCTTAAATTTGAGGTCACATCCCCATTTTAGCTCAGATTTGAGGTCACTTTCCCCTGTTTTAGCTCAAATTTGAGGTCACATCCCCATTTTAGCTCAGATTTGAGGTCACTTTCCCCTGTTTTAGCTTAAATTTGAGGTCACATCCCAATTTTAGCTCAGATTTGAGGTCACTTTCCCCTGTTTTAGCTTAAATTTGAGGTCACATCCCAGTTTTAGCTCAGATTTGAGGTCACTTTCCCCTGTTTTAGCTTAAATTTGAGGTCACATCCCAGTTTTAGCTCAGATTTGAGGTCACATCCCAATTTTAGCTCAGATTTGAGGTCACTTTCCCCTGTTTTAGCTCAAATTTGAGGTCACATCCCCATTTTAGCTCAGATTTGAGGTCACTTTCCCCTGTTTTAGCTCAAATTTGAGGTCACATCCCAATTTTAGCTCAGATTTGAGGTCACTTTCCCCTGTTTTAGCTCAAATTTGAGGTCACATCCCCATTTTAGCTCAGATTTGAGGTCACTTTCCCCTGTTTTAGCTCAAATTTGAGGTCACATCCCAATTTTAGCTCAGATTTGAGGTCACTTTCCCCTGTTTTAGCTCAAATTTGAGGTCACATCCCCATTTTAGCTCAGATTTGAGGTCACTTTCTCCTGTTTTAGCTTAAATTCGAGGTCACATCCCCATTTTAGCTCAGATTTAGGGTCACACTCCCCTGTTTTAGCTCAAATTTAGGGTCACATCCCCATTTTAGCTCAGATTTAGGGCCACATCCCCCTGTTTTAGCTTAAATTTGAGGTCACATCCCAGTTTTAGCTCAGATTTGGGGTCACATCCCCCTGTTTTAGCTCAGATTTAGGTTCACATCCCCCTGTTTTAGCTCAAGGCTGGGGTCCTACATCCCAAATTGCCTGAGAAGAGCCATTTTGGGAAACTTGGAAGCAGTTTGCTCTGAAGAGCCTGGGGAGGCAAGGAGGGGGGGTGGCAGAACTCATCTCTACTTACCCTCAACTGAAAAGTTTGCAAAAACAAAGACTCGAGAAGTGGTGAAAAGCTGAGGAGAGCCAGCACAAAAAAGAAACCACAACCAAAAAAATGGGCTTCAAAGAGTGATTCAAAGCCCCAGAGGCAGAGCATCCCCCACGTTTTCTTATGCTCTGAAGTCATGCAGCAGCTAGACCTGGGTTGGTGTTCAACCAAAAGCTGAGTTTGAACCCCAAAAAATAATGTGAAGCAAAGTCAAGAAAATCAGGAACTATTTCCAGCACACTGCAGGACATGAGGAGCTGAGGAGGAAGAGCTGAAGTTAAAGTCACTTCATTTCCACCACTTGAGAAGGCAGCAGCAGGAGGGTTTGTTTTTTTTTTCCAGGTGGGATTTAAACAAGTAGAGGTTGGAGGCTCCTTGGGTTGTGTGTTTAGTCCCTGGGGTTTGGAAGGAGACCTCCTCATGGGGATCATTCTTAACCTATGGCTTTTGTGGGAGGAAAAGAGCTGAGTTTTGGGTCTGGAGGGTCAGGTTGAACCAGAGTTTTCCAATGGGTGAGGTCTAAGGCTGGGTGCTGAGTGCCTCTCAAAGCAGGAGCAGCACTTCCCCCTCTCTGTCACCACCACAGGAAGTTCTCCTAGAGAAGGTAGAATCACAGAAAGGTTTGGATTGGAAGGGACCTTTAAAGGTCATCTTGTCCAACCCCCCTGCAGTCAGCAGGGACATCCCTAATTAGAACAGGTTGCTCAGAGCTCTATCAACCACAGAATGATGGCTCAGGTTGGAAGGGACCTCAAAGATCATCTACTCCAAATTCCTTGCCATGGGCAGGGACACCTCTCAACCAGACTCAGCTGCTCAAGGTCTCATCCAGCCTAGCCTTGAACACCCCCAGGCAGGAGGCAGCCACAGCCTCCCTGGGCAACCTGTTTCAGAGTCTCACCACCCTCAGACTGAAGAACTTCTTCCTCAGCTCCACTCTAACCCTGCTCTGCCTCAGCTTCAAACCATTCCCCCTTGGCCTGGCTCTAGACACCCTCAGGGAAAGTCCCTCTGGAGCCTTCCTGCAGGATCCCTTCAGCTACTGCAAGGCAGCTCTGAGGTCCCCCCACCAGAGTCTTCTCTTCTCCAGGCTGCACACCCCCAGCTCCCTCAGCCTGACCTTGAACACCTCCAAGGATGGGGTCTCCACCACCTCCTTGGGCAACCTGTTCCAGCATTCCACCATCCTCACAGTAGAGAACTTCTTCCTAATGTCCAACCTAAATCTCCCCAGGGATGGGACAGCTGGGATGGCCCCAAGAACATGGACCATGGAGCAGTGATTTCACACTCCCCAGCTGACACTCCGCATTCCCTTTGGATGCCCCTTCCCTGGAGCTGTTCAAGGCCAGGCTGGATGAGGCCTTGAGCAACCTGGGCTGGTGGGAGGTATCGGGGGGGGGGTTGGAACTGGATGAATCTTTAAGGTCCTTTCCAATCCAAACCGTTCTGTGATTCCACCCAGAGCACACCTGGCCAGAGGATAAACCAGAGGTGGTGGAGTCCCCATCCTTGGAGGTGTTGAAGAATGTGTGGCCATGGTACTTGGGGCCATGGTGGTGTTGGGTTGCTGGTTGGACTGGATGATCTTGGTGATCTTTTCCACCCCAAGCAGTTCTATGATTCTATGACTCCTTAGGAGCCCTCCCTGGGTGACAAGAGGTGCAGCTGAGTGTTTCATGGCCTGAAGCAAGTCAGGTTCTTGGTCACACCTTTGGTTTCTAAGCCTTAGCAGAAGGAAGACATGAAGCTGGCATTTAAGAGAGTAAACCACTGGGCTCTGAGGGGGGAGGGGGGAGATAAAAAAAATATATATAGATATGAAATAACAAAAACAACAAAATAAACCAAACTTACTTCAATTAAATGCTTCACTACCCAACACTCCAAAGCACTTTATGGTCTTACACCACCATCAAGAAACTCCAATGTCCAGTACAGACAACACTACAAGGAAAATTAATGGTTTACGTTTGGAGGCTGGAATGAAGGAACCTTCTCCTTACTCTGCTACACCCTGAGTGCCACACACTGTGCCACCTGGGGGGCACCAGGGCATCTGGGCAGCTCCTTGCCCCCAAAATGTCCCACAGCTTTGGGTTGAGCCCTTCAGCTCCAGGCTTTGTGTTGCCCCCAGCACCAGATGCTTCAAGGTAGCCTCTGGGTGGCCCTGAGGAGGTTATAAAAAATGGTTTTGGTTGAGGGGGGGTTGGGGGAAAAAGGGATTTAAGTGGAGGAAAAAAAAAAAAAAAACATGACATGGATTACTGCAAAGCCTCCCAAGAAGGGATTCAAGCAGCCACAAGCTGCATGGTGTGATGGTGACCTGAGCAGAGAGGGACAGACCCCAGGTGCAGGAGTCACATTCTCCAGTGTTGCTTTGCCAAAGGAGGGTAGAACCAGGGCTGGTTGGATGCCACTGCTCTAAAGCCTGCTCTAAAGGACTCTGCTTACAACGTCCCTGCTTGGTGGCCAAAGTTGCTGGATGAGCAGCTCAAGGTGAGCTCCTGCCAACTCCTGGAGTTCCTCACTGAACCCTGAGGTGCCTCCATGCAGGAGGAGAGAGAAGGCTGAGTGAGTAGCAAAGGACTTACGATATCCTGCCGAAGGGCGCGAAGGCTGCTTTGATGTCTTCCGTTGTGATCTCGGGGCTGAGGTCTCCAACAAAGACATGGAAATGGTCTTGGGAGGGGAAAACAAAGAAAGGAGGTCAGGGCTCCAGAGAGCTCAGCTGTCCACCTGGTGTGCAAAAACCACACCACAAACAGGGGTGGCTACAAAACTAATTCTCACTAAGTGAATCATTGGGTTGGAGAAGGCCTCTGAGATCGTTCAGTCCAACCAGCAACCAACCCCACCGTGGCCACCAAGACATGGCCCCAAGTGCCATGGCCACAGGTTTTTTCAACACCTCCAGGGATGGGGACTCCACCACCTCCCTGGGCAGCCTGTTCCAATCCCTGACCACCCTTGCAGAGAAGAAATTCTTCCTAATTTCCAATTAAACCTCCCCTGAGGCCATCTCCTCTTGTCCTGTCCCTTGTTCCTTGGCAGAAGAGCCTAAGCCCCACCTGGTTGCAGCCTTTCAGGGAGCTGTAGAGAGCCAGGTGTCCCCTCAGCCTCCTTTTCTCAGCTTGACACCCCCAGGTCCCTCAGCTGCTCCTCCCCAGCCCTCTTCTCCAGACCCTTCCCCAGCTTTGTTGCCCTCCTCTGGCCCTGCTCCAGCCCTCAATGTCTTTCTTGGCGTGAGGAGCCCGAAACTGACCCCAGTTGAGTGGAACAGCTGCTCCCAGCAGGTCCTTCACTGGGCAGCACCACAGTCAGTGGTGTGAAGGATGCTGCAAGTGACACTTTGAATGTTGCAAATGCTCTTGGGATCAGTCAGTGCTCACTGAACAACATCTGAAACCTTTGGCTTCACAGAGGCACAGAGTTGGTTTGGGTGGAAAAGCTCTTTGAGATCATCCAGTCCAACCTCTGCCAAGGCTGGGGCTGAACCATGGCCCTCAGCACCATCTCTCTGCAACTTTGAAACACCTCCAGGGATGGGGATTCAGCCACCTCCTTAGGCAGCTTGGGACAGGCTTTGACTACACTTTCAGTGAAGAAGCTTCTGGAAGCCCTCTGCTGTGAGGCCAGGCTGAGAGAGTTGGGGTTGTGCAGCCTGGAGGAAAGAAGGCTCCAGGGAGACCTTCTGGTGGCCTTGCAGGACTCAAAGAGGCCAAGAAGGGAGCTGGGGACAGAGTTTTGAGCAGGGCCTATCGTGACAGGACAAGGGGGGATGGTTTGAACTCAAAGAGGGAGATTCAGGTTGGAGAGGAGGAAGAAATTTTTGATGTTGAGGGTGGTGAGAGCCTGGCCCAGGCTGCCCAGAGAGGTGAGAGCTGCCCCATCCCTGGCACCACTGCAGGTCAGGGTTGTTTGTGGCTGTGAGCAACCTGCTCTGGTTGGGGACGTCCCTGCTGGCTGCAGGGGGGTTGGGCTGGATGTGTTTTGAAGGTTCCTTCACCCCAAACCAGGCTGGGATTCCATAACTCTGTGTTTAAGAGCTCACCATCACCTTGTGCAAGCTGGGTGATGCCAAGTGTACTACCTATATTTGTTCTTAGATTGATTAATACAAAGGCATTAATCGATTGATCTCTTAGGATGAGGATCCCAACATCACTGCAGCCAAGCAGAGGACTCTTACTGGTTAGGTTTTCCAGAAGTGCTGGTGGTGCAAATCAAGAGAGGTTCAGAAAGCAACACTTACTGCTGGTGTCTTTCTTCTGGCTGCTGGGGGTGGTCGCCCAGTTGACTTTGACCTCCTGCAAATGTCAGTTGCTGAGGTTAGATCAACCAAGTCCCACCCAAGCTCAGCTACCTCCAACACTACAAGGGCACCAGAGGTGCAGGTCTGTGGGGGAAAGCTGAAGGTTAGGTCCATTCCTCAGCAGAGGGTTTGCTCTTCCAGACTCTGCTACACTGGTTAAGAGCAAAGCTGGGAAACAGACCTGCAGCCTGGGGATTTGGGGTGGCTACCTCAGGTGGGGATGGGAAGGAAGCTCTGGAGCTCAGCCAGTCCAACCCCCCCTGCTCCAGCAGGGACACCCACAGCAGCCTGCCCAGGAGCACAATGCCCAGGGAGCGTTGGAAGCTCTCCACACAAGGACACTCCACAACCTCTCTGGGCAGCCTGCTCCAGCCCTCCAGCACCCTCACAACAAACAACTTCCTCACGTTGAAGTGGAACCTCATGGGAAGCTCCTCCCCTGCTTCAGATAGCCAAAGCCCTTTTCTCACTTGTAGGGAGTGAAGGATGGCCTCCTGTTCAGCCTGGCAGCTAAACCCTCATCATGCTCCCTGCCTCTGAGCCCTGCCAGTTCCACACCACCACCTCCACCTCCCTTCCTCCACCCCTCCGAACCAGCTCCGTCTCGGTCGCGTCACATCAAGACCTCTGCAGACCCAGCGTCTGTGCCCAGCTGCAGGGCACCCACTGGTGACAATATTTGCCCTCCCCAGGCCATCCAAGCCAGGCTGTTGCCAGCTCCAACTCACCCTGTAGACATGACAGCTTACCTTACCCATTATCTTCCGGCCGTTCATGGCTGCCAGCGCGGCCGCCGCGTGCCGGTGCTCGTAGAACTCCACGAAGCAGTAGGGATCGTTCCCGGCTGTCTGAGGAGAGAGACAGCCACAGGGTGACTGACACAGCCCCCCCACAGCTGCAGCCTCCTCCTCCTCCTCCTCCTCCCTGCCCTCCCCAGCCTCTTCTTCAGCACATCTGAACATCTTGAGGTCACAGAATCATGGAATGGGTTGGGTTGGGTTGGAAGGGACACGGAAGGTCATCCGGTTCCAAGCCTCTGCTGTGGGCAGGGACACCTCCCACCAGCTCAGGTTGCTCCAGGCCCAATCCAGCCTGGCCTCGAACACCTCCAGGGAAAGGACAACTTGAGGCCACTTCCTCTTGTCCTCTCCCTTGTTCTTTGGGTGACCAACCCCCACCTGGCTCCAGCCTCCTCTCAGGGAGCTGGACAGAGCCAGAAGCTCTCCCCTCAGCCTCCTTCTCCCCAGCTCCCTCAGCTGCTCCTCCCCAGCCCTCTTCTCCAGACCCTTCCCCACCTTTCTTGCCCTTCTCTGGCCCTGCTCCAGCCCTCAAGGTCCTGCTTGCAGCCAGGAGCCCAACCCTGCCCCCAGCACTCAAGCTGTGGCCTCCCCAGTGCCCAGCCCAGGGGCACAATCCCTGCCCTGCACCATTGCTGCCCCAGGCCAGGCTGCTGCTGCCCTTCTTGCCCACCTGGGCACCCCCTGGCTCCTCTCCAGCTGCTGCCACCCAGCACCCCTAGGGCCTTTCCCACCAGGCACTTTCCCTCCTAGAGCCTTCCTGGGGTTGTTGTGCCCCAAGGGCAGGACCCAGCCCTTGGTCTTGGCACACCACCCAGCCTGGCAGCTCCCTCTGCAGAGCCTCTACCCTTCCAGCAGCTCAACTCTGCCACCCAGCTGGGTGCCAGCTGCAGACTGTCTGAGGAAGCTTCAATCTCCTCATCCAGACCACTGATGAAGATATCAAAGAGAAGTGGCCCCAGGATTGACCTCCAGAACCCAGCCCTGATCCTGCCCCACATGGACCTGATCCTGCCCCACATGGGCCTTTTCCACTCCAGCCTTATCCCATCCCTTTGCCACACTCATGCTGTATTCCCAATGGAATTCTGAAGCACTCCAAAACCTGAGCAATGAGAAAGAGGCAAATCCTGAGGTGAAGGCTCTTACATCCATGATCATTTTGCAGTTTTTGCAGGGTCCAATCTGGCTGAAGAGCTGCAGGATCAGAGCTTCGGTCACATCTCTTGACAGGTTCCCCACGTACCTAAGGGAGCAAAGACAAAGCAGACATCACCCTGATGTCTCCCATCTGCTCACCCACAAGGGAGCAAACACAGCCCAAAAGCTGCTCCCCCAGCACCCAGCCCAGCAGGTCAGGACTAGGCCACGAAGTGTGGTTGGTTCAGTCAGCTCCTTTCCAAACAGGACTTGTCTGGAGCATTGGATTGGTCTAGAAGAGCCAAGGGCAAACATGCTCAAGGATGATCCTTCCTCCATCCTCCTCCAGAATGGTGAGGGTGGGAAGGGAGCACTGGAGCACAGCCAGTCCAACCCCCCTGCTCCAGCAGGGCACCCACAGCAGCTTGCCCAGCAGCACAATGCCCAGAGGGGGTTGGAAGCTCTCCACACAAGGACACTCCACAACCTCTCTGGGCAGCCTGCTTCATGCTCCAGCACCCTCACACCAAACAACTTTCTCCTTCCTCTTGAGGTGAAACCTCCTGGGTTCCACTTTGTGCCCCTTGCCCCTTGTGCTGAGTCTGGCCCCAGCCTCTTGCCCCCCACAGCTCCTTTAGCTCTTGCTGAGCATTGCTCAGCTCCCCTCTGGGGCTGCTCTTCTGCAGGCTCTCAGCCCCAGGGCTCTCAGCCTTTGCTCCTCCCAGAGCTGCTCCAGGCCCCTCAGCAGCTTCCCAGCCTGCCCTGGACTCTCTCCAGCACTTCCCTGGCCCTCTACAACTGGGGAGCCCAGAACTGGACCCAGGCCTCCAGAGATGGACTCACTAGGCCAGAGTAGAACCCAAAGCCCTGCTCTGACCTGAGCTTTGGGCACTCTCAGTGACAAACCTCACCTGAACCCACAGCTGGGGGTGGATTTGTTGTTGCTGACCCCAAGTCACGAGATTTTCTTTAAAAGCAGCACAGAGAGAAACCTCAGCTCCAGAGGTGTGGCAGCAGCTTCCCACAAGAACGCTGTGTGGCAAACCTCTGAGAGGAGAAGCTGGGCCAGAGCTGGTGTCCAAACCCCAGCCTCCCCTCCCTGGCCCACTCCAGGAGACACAAAAACAACATCAGACAACAGCAAGGAGGCAGCAAACCCCAGGCCTTCTCCTGCTCCTCCTGTTGACACAAGGCTGTGAACAGCCTCCTGGAGGGCTGAACGTGTGGCTGAGCAGAGGAGAGGGTGGCAGGAGCCACGCAGCCTGGCTGGGTGGCTGACATGACCTGGGGAGCTCTGTATTAATAGTCTGAGCTATTTTAGGCAGGAATTGTTTGGGTGAAGACCTCTAGGGCTGAGTCCAACCATCAGCCTAACACCACCACAGCCACCAAACCCTGTCCCCAAGTGCCATGGCCACAGGTTTCTGGAACACCTCCAGGGATGGGGACTCCACCACCTCCCTGGGCAGCCTGCTCCAAACCCTGACCACTCTTGCAGCAAAGAAATTGCTCCTAATACCCAACCTAAACCTCCCCTGGTGCAGCCTGAGGCCAAGGGCATGGAAGCTGGGGAAGGGTCTGGAGAACAGGGCTGGGGAGGAGCAGCTGAGGGAGCTGGGGAAGAAAATGCTGAGAGGGAGCCCTTCTGGTTCTCTACAACTCCCTGAATGGTTGGAGCCAGGTGGGGGTTGGTCTCCTCTCAACAAGTGACAGGACAAGAAGAAATGGCCTCAAGTGGTGCCAGGGCAGGTTTAGGTTGGACATGGCAGTGCTATGGTGGATAGGAAAAGCACAGAGCTGGGACCCCCTTGAGCAACAACCCCAGGGGTGTTTTCTCTGCTGTGCTCTCTCTGTGCTGCACTGGGGCTGTGCCTGAACCATGCCATGGAGCTTCCCTGGTACAGAGGCAAGGTCCACCACACCTGGACCTTGTCCTGGACCTGTTGAGAAATAAACACCCAAGTGCTGAGCTGACCCTGCCAGGCTGGGACAGCACATAGAGGAGATCTCTCCCCTCCTGCCCCCTTCTTTCCCCTCACTTTCCTGCTAATGGGAATCTCATTAATTCATAGGTTCACAGAACAGTTTGGGTTGGAAGGGACCTTCAATATCATCCATTTTCCAACCCCCCCTGCCACGGACAGGGACACTTTCCACCAGACCAGGCTGCTCAAGGAGCTGCTCAATGTTCCTTTGCAAACTGAGAGGTGTTGGCACCTCTGCATGGGCTTAGGCACCCAAAGTAAACCAGAAGCACACGACCTGCACACACAAATACCTCCTGAGATGAGAGGCAGACACAAGAGGGCTTTGTCAAGTCCAAAACACTGTCTGCCTTGTGCCTGCTCTTCTCATTCATCATCTCTGCCTCAAGAGTGGCTTTCAAGGAAGGCTGTTGGCACGTGGAAGGGAGCTGCCTACCCAGGAACTCATTTACAGCAGGCATCCAGCAAGGCTCTGACAGCCCAGAGGAACAGCTGACGACGTGGAAACAGCAAAAAACAAGGCACTCCCAACAAGCAGCCTGGAATCTGCTCCAGGCAAACAACTTAAACGTGCTAAAGGTCCTCAAGAAATGACATGGAGGTCGCAGACCACTTTGGTGGCCCCCTCCTGACACAGTGAGACAACACTGCCCAAGCCCCAGGACCCACATCCAGGTGGGGTTCCTGCAGCAGCACCCGAAGAAAGCCTCCCGTGAGCAAATCTTTCACACAGGCTTGGGAGCCCAGCTGGGCTCAAATCCCTTCCAGCAGCACTTTCTGCCCTCAAGCTGCTCCTTCCAAAGTCACAATCTGTGAAGCTCAGCTTGTGATAACTCTCTCTCCCTTCCCCCCTCCCCCCCCCCTCCCCCATCCCCTCCTTGTGTGATTTGGTAAAGTCACTCAGGGTGACAGAAAGGTTGTTTTGGGGACGTTGCTCAACACCCTGCCCTGCCCCCCTCCAAAACCCAACCATGGCTGTTTCCTGCAACCAGCTGGCACGTGCCCGAGGATGGCACAATCCATTCCCTGGAGCACAGGTGGTGCCCACCAGACTCCAGGCACCCATTCCATGGGCATGGGGAGGGGGTGCTTGGGGTGGGGAGAAGAAAAACAAAACGAAATAACAAAACCCAAACGTTTTCCTAACTAAACACACAAACATGCCAGCAGGTCTGCCCTGTGTTTGCAGATGCCAAGAATAGTGCCAAGAATGCAGAGAGGAGAAAGACAACAGGATTGGAGCCACGGGGAGGTGGAGGAGGTGTTTACAGCTCCAGCAAGCCTGGAGCAGAGGAGCTGGCTCAAGTCACGTAAGAGTTGTGTTGTCCTACACTCAGCCAAGTCATTCATCAACCCCTGGGGTAGGTGCAGCCACCATCCAAAAGCAAAACTCTCCCCTCGCCTTGCAAAGATTCCCTTTGCTTCTTCTCTTTCCTCCCCTCAGCTGATGGATCCATGGAATGGTTTGGATTGGAAGGGACCTTAAAGAACATCCAGTTCCAAGCCCCCTGCCATGGGCAGGGACACCTCCCACCAGCCCAGGTTGCTCAAGGCCTCATCCAGCCTGGCCTTGAGCACCTCCAGGCAGGAGGTATCCACAGCTTCCCTGGGCAACCTGTGCCAGTCTCTCCCCACCCTCACTGGGAAGAATTTCTTCCTCATCTCCAGCCTCAGTCTTCCCTCTTCCAACTCAAAGCCATTGTCCCTCATCCTGGCACTCCCAGCCCTTGTCCAAAGTCCCTCCCCAGCTCTCCTGGAGCCCCTTCAGGTACTGGAAGGCTGCTCTAAGGTCTCCCTGGAGCCTCCTCTTTTCCAGGCTGAACAGCCCCAACTCCTGCTCTGAAACAAGAGATCAAAGCCGAGGTGGAACAGAAAGGCTGGAGATTGGGATTGATCTGGAGGAGGAAAAAAAGCAGCCGAGAAAAGGAGAGGAAAAAGGCACAAACCACCCGAGCCCAGGAGCTCTCTGGTGCCTCTCACACAACCAAGCTGGAGCAGCCGTGTCAGAGCCAAAGTCCAAAACCCAACTCCTGCCAGCTGCGGGCGTCAGCTGCCCAGCGCTGCCAGGGAACTCGCATGGCATTACAGGAAACCTCTTTTACCAGGGCGAGGAGTTGCCCTACGGCTCGGATAAGCTCCTGGGGAAGTTCAGAGGCTTGCTGCGTGCTTTAAACACTCGGACAAGTGCCCGTTCGGTGCGACTCCCCCGTCCCGTGTGTCTTCGACATGGCAGTGGGGCTGCAGCCTCCTCCCCGCCTCCCCCGGGGGGCTGGCGGTGCCAAGAGAAGCCGAGGATGGCCAAACTCAGCCAGAGGCTCGCGAAAATGGGGACCGGGGGTGTGGGTACAGCTCCCCAGCCTCCCGCCCTCCAGATGCGAGCTGGCAGGGACCGGGAGGAGGCCGGTGGCCGGCACTGGGAGGCACGATGGGGACAAGGCACAGCGGGACACAGGGCGGAGGCACCGGAGCCGGCCCCGGCCGGGCTTCCCCCTTCCGTGAGGGGAGCCGGGGCCGGCTGCCGTTCCCCCCCTCTTTTGGCACCGAAGGCTGCTGAGGGGCCGGGGCAACCGGCGCTGCCCTTTCGCGGAGCCCCGATCTCACCGACCCGTGCGTGAGGGGAGCCCGGGGCCGCCCCTCCCCGCGGAGCCGGGAACAATAGGCGGTCTCGCCCCCTCCCCACTCACAGGGTCTTGGGCATTTCATCCTCCATGGCGCCGCTGCCGCCCCCGCCCAGCCCCGGCTCTTCAATCCGAGCCGGCCCCGAGGCCCCGTTCAACGCCTTGGGCAGCCCGAGCGCGGCCGGCCCCGCCGAGCCCGAGCGGCGGACAATGAGCGGGGCGCTCCTCGCAAGATGGCGGGCGGCGGGCGAAGGGGCCCAGCCGGCCCAGGAGGGGCGGGAACGCGCCTGCGCCCCGAGGACAGCCCCTGGCCGCCGCCTCCGCGCATGCGCGCCGCGGCCGAGCACCGCTAACGGGCGCCGGCTTCTGCCTGTGTCCCCTACCTCGGTGGTCCCGGGGGTGCGGCCCCGGTGCTTCCTCAGCGCGCAAAATAAAAATATCTATAGGGACTGAGAGAAAATAAAGATATATATAGGGATTAAAGCAGGGTTAAAAAAAAGGAAAACGGAGTGCGCCGCCCGGGAATCGAACCCGGGTCGCAAGAATGGGAATCTTGCATGATACCACTACACCAGCGGCGCGGTGGCAAACGGTTTTCCACCCGCCCCCGAAAGCTTTGCGCCTGGCCCGGCCGCGGCGACTGCTAGCGGCACAGCTCCGCCTGCCCGGACCGTGCTATGCCAGGCCCCTGCCTGCTCCTGCTGCTCGTCGCTCTCTGCCCCCCTCGGCACGGGGGGTTGGGGGTGGGGGGGGTGTGTGTTAGAACTTGACCGAAGCGGGGGGCGGCTCTAGGGCCCCTCCCTAGGGTTCTACTGCCTCCAAGGCTGAAGTTATCCCTGGAACTATGTTGTCCATAGAGCCCAAAGTCAGGCCCAGGCGCACAGGTGAGTTGGGGTTGCTTTGGTGGGGAGGGGTAGCTGGAGACCACTTTGGCCTCCCTCAGGGCTCAGCTCTTGGCAGACTGAACCAAAGCCTTGGGTCTTCCATGGCCTTTTAAGATCAGAAGTGGGCTCTGCTCACCACCCCAGCTCACAGCTGAGCTGGGACCAGTTCTAACACTACTTCAGCTGGCAGCAAGGTGCCAAGAGCCCAAAGGGGATGGTCAGAGGGCCAGGTGGGATCCCCTCCAGCAGGGCAGTAGCTCTCTCCTCAGGGGTCCCAGGTCACTTACAACACCACATCAGGGGTGACAGGAGACACGTATGATATGGTCTTCATCACTGCTCCTCTGAGCCCCAAGATGGCCAACATCACCTTCAAGAACTTTGAGCCTCCCATCCCTGAGCTGCCAAATCTTTACCACCAGACCATCACGACGCTGGTGCATGGACGCCTCAACAGCTCCTTCTTTGGTTACCAAGACCCCTCAGCCTTTCCTTTTGGAGTCATCTTGACCATGGAGAACCCCAAACTCTTCATCAGCAGCATGGGGAAGGTGTCCCCCGTGGGAGGTGTGAGCGGTGAAGCAAAGCTGCCCTCGCACTCGGCTGTCTGGAAGGTGTTCTCCAACGAGGTGCTCAGCAAGGAGCAGCTCAATTTGCTTTTCTCCTCCTATGACTCCCTCAAAGTGAAGCAGTGGTTGGCCTACCCTGAGTATAGGCCCCCAGAGAGATGTTCTCCTATCATCCTCCAGGAGAAGCTGAAGACAGAGCTTTGAGCTCAGCTACAGCCTCCAGAGCTAGAGGTGTACCAACTGTAGCGTTTGAGCCACAGCTAATGAACAAAGGTGTCGCTTGGTCCCCAAGCAGAGATCCTCAGCTGACTGAACAGAGCCTAGAACTGCAGCAGCAGGGCAGGAATAGACTTCCCAAGTGAGCCAGCCCTTCCTCAAGGTGCCTTCCACAAGCCCTTCCTCAAGGAGCCTTCCACAAGCCCTTCCTCAAGGAGCCTTCCCCCGACCCTTCTTCAAGGAGCCTTCCCCTGACCCTTCTTCAAGGGATCTCCCCCAAGCCCTTCCTCAAGGAAGTTCCTCTGGTCCTACTTCAAGGACCTCTCCTTGTCCCTTCCCCAAGCAAAATTCACCAGGCCTTCCTCAAACTCCCTCAGCCCTTCCTCAAGGAAGCTCTCTGTCCATCCCCGAGTTCTCAATGCCATGCTGACCCCAGAAGTGCCAGGAACCCAACAGACTCAGGATCTGCCTCACTGTGATGAACCCCTGCAAGTCACTTCCCTCCTCTGGACACGTTTCAAGGCAGGCAAATCAATTCCTGGCTCTCAACTCTTGGGCTCAGCCATTTTCAACCACTTCTGGGTGGAAATTTTGGGCCATGTTCTTAACTTCCTTCCAGGACAAGCTGTGGAGCTTCAGGGTGGTGTGGCTGGGCTGCAGGGAATGCAGAAAGTGCCAAAACCAGGTGGGAAAATCACTAATTTTTGCTTTGTGGAGCTCTGAAATAATAATTTTGATGAGCTGAGCCTACAGACAGGAAAAGCTGGCTTGGAGTGGGAGAAAATCCATTTTGTTGGGAATCCTGTGTCCCTTGCCTGTGTGAGGTCACTGGGATGCTTCTACCCTGGGTGAAGGTCGTGAAGGCTCAATAAAACTAACACAGTGTGGAAGTCAGAGCCTTGAGAGTCCTTCCTCAGCCACATCCTTGCTGTGCCAGTCTGGATACAACTAAAATCTGAGGTTCTCTTACTCACAGCCTGTGTTATCCCCATGGAACAGGCTTCCTGCTATTCCAGGTCTGGAAAAGTACCCCTGGTGTCCAGGAGTCCCCTGGGCAGAGCTGCAGTGATGGTTCCAGGTAGTGATTGTCACATTTCATAAAAGCACAGAGTGGGTTGGGTTGGAAAGGACCTTCAAGACCGTCCAGTTCCAACCCCACTTCCATGGGCAGGGACACCTCACACTAGACCAGCATGCTTCTTGGCTTTGAACAATGCCAGGTTTGGAGCCTCCACAGCTTCTCTGTTCCAGTGCCTCACCACCCTTCTGGGGAAGAATTTCTTCCTAATGTCCAATCTCAATCCAACTTCTTCCAGTTTGAAGCCATCACTCACCCCTTGTGCTGTCACTCCAGGCCTTTCTTCAAAGTCCCTCTCCAGCTCTCCCGTAGCCCCCTTCAAATCAAGAAGGCTGCTCTAAGGTCTCCCTGGAGCCTTTTCTTCTCCAGTCTGCACAACCCCAAGTCTCTCAGCCTGGCCTCACAGCAGAGCCCTTCCAGTCCTGCCAGCATTGCTGTGACCTCCTCTGGCCCCTCTCCAGCAGGTCCCTGTCTGTGCTGAGGACTCCAGAGCTGCCCCAGCACTGCAGGGAGGTCTGAGCAGAGCACAGCAGAGGGGCAGAATCCCCTCCCTGCCCCTGCTGCCCACACTGCTGGGGATCAGCCCAGGCCAGGCTGGGGCTGGGCTGGCAGTGCTCAGTGCCAGCTCCTGTCCAGCTCTGCACCCCCAGCACCCCCAAGTCCTTCTCCTCAGGACTGCTCCCCAGCCTGGATTAGTGCCTGGCACTGCCCTGACCCAGCTACAGGACCTTGCACTTGGGCTTCGTTGAACCTCCTAAGGCTGGCACCGGCCCAGCTCTGCATCCTGCCTAGGCCCCTCAGGAAGGATCCCATCCCTCCAGCACCTCAACCACACCACACAGCTCCGAGTCCTCGGCAAATCTGCTGGGGGAGCCTCCGTCCCACTGCCCATTTCCTGGCAAAACCTCTTTTGAGCTCAGCCCAAAGTCGCTTTCCGAGCTCCTTCTGCCCCCTGAGAGCCGCTCCTCAAGCTCCTGCACAGCCAAACACAAACGCGACGGAAGGGAGAGCAATAACAAAGGTCGATGCCAATCAGAGTCCACAGCAGTAACAACTCCGGCATCAATAAAAGCCCTAGAAAGGGCAAATTTCCCACAGAACCACCCCTCCCCGAAGCTCAGTTTCTTCCTTATTCCGATGTAGGAGAAAAACTCCTGAAGGTTTTTATTGTTTCGGGCTCCCGTTTCGCCGCCGGTAGTCGCCGACCCGCCGCCGCTCCGTGCCCGGCCGGGGCAAGCCGCGGCTGAGGGCAAGGCCCCGCCCGGACCGCGCCATGCCGGGGCCCTGCTTGCTGCTGCTCCTGCTGCTCGCCGCTCTCTGCCCGCCCGCACCGGCCCGGCAGGGCCCCGCCAGGATCGGTACGCACCGGCACCGGGGGTCGGGGGATGGGGGGAGAACTTGACCGAAGCGGGGGGCGGCTGTAGGGCCGCGATCACCGCCCCGGAACGCTCCTTACAGCCGTGGTCGGCGGCGGCATCGGCGGAGCGGCCACTGCCTACTTCTTGAGGCAGAAATTCGGCACCGGCCTGCGGATCCAGGTGCTGGAGAAGGCGGCGGTGGGAGGCCGCTTGGCCACCGAGCAGCTGGAGGGGGCTGCCTACGAGGCGGGAGGCTCCGTCATCCACCCCCTCAACCTGCACATGAAGCACTTCGTCCAGGAGCTGGGTGAGGCGGGGGGGGTGGAGGGACACACACACGCACCCCCGGCAGCCCCCATCCCACGATCACCACACACACGACCCCCCGCGGGGGCTCCGCCTCCAGCGCTGCTGGGGGGACAGCCCCAGAGGGAACACAGCCGTGGTTGTCCCCCTTCCTTCCTCCGTGTCCCCTCCTCCCCTAGCCCCCTGCCCTCAATATCCTGCCTCCAATGTCCCCCCATGTTATTGCCTTCAATATCCCCCCCACATCCTTATCTTCGATATCCCCTCTGTATCCTGACCCCTCAGTACCCTCCCCCTATCCTTAACCTTACTCCCTCCCCCTATCCTTATCCGTACTCCCTCCCCCATCCTTATCCTTACTCCCTTCCCATATCCTTATCCTGACTCCCTCCCCCATCCTTATCCTTACTCCCTCCCCATACCCTTATCCTGACTCCCTCCCCCATCCTTATCCTTACTCCCTCCCCATATCCTTATCCTGACTCCCTCCCCCATCCTTATCCTTACTCCCTCCCCATATCCTTGTCTTTACTCCCTCCCCATACCCTTATCCTTACTCCCTCCCCATATCCTTACCCCCGACAGCCCCCGATGTGCTTACCCTCAGTACCCTCCCTATACCCTTGCCTCCCATATCTTCAGACCCCATGTCCCCCCTCCTATCCTCACCCCCATATCCCTTCTCCTATCCTCACCCCCATATCCCCACTTATATCCTTACCCCCACATCCCTAACCTCAGCGACCTCCATATCCTTACCCCCAAATATGTTCCCCCATATCCTTATCCTCAATCCCCCCCATATCCTTACCCCCAGTGTTCCCTACAGATCCTTAGTCCCCATATCCCCCACCATATCCTTACTGCATATCCCCTCAGATCCTTTCCCCACAGCCCCCCATATGCCCGACCATACCCTTCCCCAATATCCTTAACCCCCACCAATATTCTCCCTCTCGTCCTTCCCCTCCTTTTCCCCCTGCAAAACTCCAAATCATTCCCTTGGAAAAACAGGAATGGGAATGGGACCTCCCACCCTAAAGGTGCCCCATGATGAAGGTCCAAAAGTCACCACAAGTAACAACCTGGCTCCTGGTCAGGACCTAATTCCCCTCTCCAGGTCCTGGAGATGCAATCCTCAAACGCTCTCCGTTACCAGCAAGGTTGCCTCTGGGAGTCACACTCTGAGGTCAACCTTTGACTAAATGACCTTTTTTTCACCCCAATCCTGGAGGTCTCTCGGTTGCCTCGGCACAAGGGAGCCTGCTGGGCATCTACAACGGGGAGGACTTTGTCTTTGAGGAGAGCAGTTGGTACATCATCAACCTCCTCAAGCTCCTCTGGCACTATGGCCTCAACCCCCTGCGCATGTACATGTGGGTGGAGGACATCCTGGACAAGTTCATGAGGTACAGTGGGCACCTGTTGAAGGGAAAAGGTGGGACAGTGGCTGTGGGGAAAGGAGTCCCTGGTTGCCCTCTCCCCTGTGAGATGATATCATCAAGGGAAGTGATAAGAGAATTCAGTTGATCAATGCCCAAAGTGCTTTGGTTGGGCAAGGACAGGACATGGGTGAGGAAGGTCCAGGTCTGCTTAGGCCAGGGTTGGGTTGGAGGAGCTGCTGCTGCTGCCGTGAAGAGCTGTGTAGTTTTTGAGAGCCACACTGTGAGATCCTCCTCAGCTTCTGAGGCTGAGAAGATGATTACCAGTGAGCAAAGTCCTCTGCCTTGCCCCTGCCTGCAGGATCTATCGCTTCCAGACCCACGACTACGCCTTCAGCAGCAACGAGAGGCTGCTGCATGCCCTTGGAGGGGATGGCTTCACCCTCCTGCTCAACCAGACCATCGATGAAGCCATGCAGAGGGCTGGCTTCTCCCCCAAGTTCATCAATGAGGTGGTTTGTCCAGCCATGAGAGTCAATTACGGGCAGGGTGTCAACATCAATGGTTTTGTAGGTGAGTGTTCCATAGCTTGAGCTCCCAACGTGGCCATCCTGGTGCTCCTCATGGGTGTTGGGATTCCTGCTCCCGTGCAGGAGAACCTCCTGTGCTGCATTACTGCCTCGCTCCCCCATGCCCCTGGCCCTCAGCAAGCTCTGTGCCCCAAAGGGTTGGGGTTTTGCCCCTTTGTGTTTCAAATGCTCACCTACAGAACCTCACTGCACTGATGGTGGCTTCCTTCCTGTAGGAGCTGTTTCGCTGGCAGGGGTGGACTCAGGCCTTTGGTCAGTAAAAGGAGGGAACAAACTGGTCTGCAGTGGTCTTCTGTCTGCCTCCAAGGCTGAAGTTATCCCTGGAACTGTGTTGTCCATAGAGCCCAAAGTCAGGCCCAGGCGCACAGGTGAGTTGGGGTTGCTTTGGTGGGGAGGGGCAGCTGGAGACCCCTTTGGCCTCTCTCAGGGCTCAGCTCTTGGCAGACTGAACCAAAGCCTTGGGTCTTCCATGGCCTTTTAAGATCAGAAGTGGGCTCTGCTCACCACCAGCTCACAGCTACCACTTCTTCAGCTGGCAGCAGGGTGTCATGAGCCTAAAGGTCAGAGGTAGGATCTCCTCCAGCTGTGGATGTAAAACTGGGGTCAGTGGGTTAAGACATGGCTGATGGCTGGGACCAAAGGGTAGTGGGGAATGGAAGTTAACTCCAGTTGGTGGCTCCCCAGGGTCAGTACTGAGACCAGTTCTCTTTTACATCTTCAACAATGACCTGGATGAAGGGAACAAGGCTCCCTCAGCCAGTTTGCAGATGACACCAAGCTGAGTGGCACTACTGATCAGCTGGAAGGGTGGAGGCTCTACAGCTGGACCTGGCCAGGCTGGATGGATGTGCCAAGGCCAATGGGATGAGGTTCAACAAGGCCAAGGGCTGGGTCCTGCATTTGGGTTACATGGAGGCTCCAGGCTGGGGGCAGAGCGTCTGGAAGGTGCCTGGTGGGAAAGGCCCTGGGGGTGTGGGGTGCCAGCAGCTGGAGATGAGCCAAGGGGTGCCCAGGTGGCCAAGAAGGGTCTGGAGAACAGGTCTGGTGAGGAGCAGCTGAGGGAGCTGGGGTTGTTCAGCCTGGAGGAGGCTGAGGGGAGACCTTCTGGCTCTCTACAACTTCCTGAAAGGAGGTTGCAGTGAGGTGGGGGTTGGTCTTTTCTCCCTAGTATGAGGTGACAGAAAGAGATGAAATGCCCTGAAATTGTGCCAGGGGAGGGTTAGGTTGAGGATTAGGAAAAAATTCTTTGCTGCAGGAGTGGTCAGGGATTGGCACAGGGAGGTGGTGGAGTCCCCATCCCTGGAGGTGTTGAAGAAACCTGTGGCCATGGCACTTGGGGCCGTGGTTTGGTGGCTGTGGCGGGGTTGGGTTGCTGGCTGGAGTGGATGATCTCAGAGAGCTTTTCCAACCAAAACCATTCCATGATTGTATGACCCCAGGGGACCCAGTGAAGTTCTACCAGGTCACTTACAACACCACATCAGGGGTGACAGGAGACACGTATGATATGGTCTTCATTGCTGCTCCCCTGAGCCCCAAGATGGCCAACATCACCTTCAAGAACTTTGAGCCTCCCATCCCTGAGCTGCCAAATCTTTACCACCAGACCATCACGACGCTGGTGCATGGACGCCTCAACAGCTCCTTCTTTGGTTACCAAGACCCCTCAGCCTTTCCTTTTGGAGTCATCTTGACCATGGAGAACCCCAAACTCTTCATCAACAGCATGGGGAAGGTGTCCCCCGTGGGAGGTGTGAGCGGTGAAGCAAAGCTGCCCTCGCACTCGGCTGTCTGGAAGGTGTTCTCCAACGAGGTGCTCAGCAAGGAGCAGCTCAATTTGCTTTTCTCCTCCTATGACTCCCTCAAAGTGAAGCAGTGGTTGGCCTACCCTGAGTACAGGCCCCCAGAGAGATGTTCTCCTATCATCCTCCACGACAACATCTACTACGTGAGCGGCATGGAGCGCGCTGCCAGCGCCATGGAGATGAGCAGCATCGCGGCCAAGAACGCCGCCCTGCTCGCCTACCACCGCTGGCACGGCAGCAGCCACCACATCGACCAGGAGGACCTGCAGGAGAAGCTGAAGACAGAGCTCTGAGCTCAGCTACAGCCTCCAGCAGGCAGCATTCAGAGAGAGGGAGTCACTGGCTGCAGCTGCTGAGCCGCCGTTGGAGCTCCTGAACAAAGGTCTCCTCGCTCGGTCCCCATGAGGAGACACTCAGCTGACTGAAGAGAGCCTAGAGCCGAGGGTGAAGAAGCTTTCTCAAGTGTCCAACCCTTCCTCAGGCAACTCCACTTGGCCCCTTCCTCTCAAGGAACCTCCCCCGACCCTTCCTCAAGGAACCTCCCCCAACCCTTCCTCATGGAGCCTTCCCCAACTCTTCCTCAAGGAGCCTCCCCTGACCCTTCCTCAAGGAGCCTTCCCTGACCCTTCCTCAAGGAGCCTTCCCCTGACCCTTCCTCAAGGAGCCTCCCCTGACCCTTCCTCAAGGAACCTCTCCCAACCCTTCCTGAAGGAGCCTTCACCGACCCTTCCTCCAGGAACCTCTCCCAACCCTTCCTCAAGGAGCCTTCCCCAACTCTTCCTCCAGGAACCTCTCCCAACCCTTCCTCAAGGAGCCTTCCCCAACTCTTCCTCCAGGAACCTCTCCCAACCCTTCCTCAAGGAGCCTTCCCCAACCCTTCTTCAAGGGATCTCCCCCAAGCCCTTCCTCAAGGAAGTTCCTCTGGTCCTACCTCAAGGAATTCTCCTTGGCTCTTCCTCAGGCAACTCCCCTTGGACCTTCCTCAAGGGCACTTGCCTGTCCCTTCCTCAAGCAAAATCCTCCATCCATTCCTCCAACTCCCTCAGCCCTTCCTCAAAGAAGTTCCTCAGTCCATCCCTGAGTGATATCAAAGAAGTTCTCACTGCCATGTTGTCCCCAGAAGTGCTCTCCACAGCCAGGAACCTTCCAGACTCAGGATCTGCCTCACTGTGATGAACCTCTGCAAGTCACTTCCCTCCTCTGGACATGTTCCAGGCCAGGCAAATCAATTCCTGGCTCTCAGTCTTGGCCTCAGCCATTTTCAACCACTTCTGGGTGGAAATTTGGATCTTGTTCTTCATTTGCTTCCAGAAGCAGCTCTGGAGCTTCAGGGTGGTGGGGCTGGGTGTGCCAAAACGGGTGGGAAAAGTCCTGATGTTTGCTTTGTGGAGCTTTGGAAGCATGAATTTTGATGAGCTGAGCCTACAGGCAGGAGAAGCTGGCTCTGAGTGGGAGAAAGTCCCTTTTACTGGGAATGTTGTGTCCCTTGCCTGGGTGATGTCACTGGGATGCCTCCACCCTGTCTGATGCTCTTGGGTCAATAAAATTAATGCAGTGTGGAAATCAGAGCCTTGAGAGAGCCCCCAAAGTCCTTCCTTCTCCTTCCTGCTCTCCAGCCCCTTCATTCCCAGCCTGGATTATTGCTTGGGATTATCCCAACCCAGCTGCAGGACCTTGCCTTTGGCTTTGGTCAATAGGCTGAGGCTGGCTTGGGCTCACCTCTCCAGCCTGCCCAGGTCCCTCTGGATGGATCCCATCCCTCCAGCATCTCCACCACACCACACAGCTGCAACCCTGCTGAGGAAGCCTCCATCCCATTGCCCATTTCCTGACAAAACCACTTTGAGCTCTGTCCAAAGTTGCTTTCTGCAGCTCTTGGCACCATTAATGGTGCTCACAAAGGTCTTCAAAACCAACAGGGACAGAAGAAAGAGCAATAAAAAAGGTCAGAGTCTACCACAGTAACAAGTCAGGATCAATAAAAGGCCTGCAAGTACAAATTTGCCACAAAACCAACCCAAAAGGCTCAGTTTCTTCCTTACTCAGATGTAGGAGAAACTCCTGAAGGTGTCTTTGGTCCAGCTGTGCACCAGCAGGCTTTGGTTTCTTCACCACAACCAAAATTCCTCCTTTTGGACAGCCCAGCTTGGCAGAGCTGCACTGAAATCGCCAAGGGGAGGTTTGTTTACCACACATCTCTGATCGAAGACACCAAGGGGAAGGACACCAAAAGTGCCCAAATTTAACAACCTCTTCAGTAAATGAACTCTCCTGAAGGTCTCCTCTGAGCAGAATTAAGCATCCCACCCCTGCATGTGGCCAAGGATGCCTCCTGGGCTGCATCAAGAAGAGTGTGGCCAGGAACAGGTCAAGGGGGGAGGGTTTCTCCCTCTAGTCTGCCCTGGTGAGGCCACAGCTGGAGTGCTTGGCCCAGTTCTGGGCTCCCCAATTGCAGAGGGCCAGGGAAGTGCTGGAGAGAGTCCAGGGCAGGCTGGGAAGCTGCTGAGGGGCCTGGAGCAGCTCTGGGAAGAGCCCTGGGGCTGAGAGCCCTGGGGCTGAGAGCCTGCAGAAGAGCAGCCCCAGAGGGGAGCTGAGCAATGCTCAGCAAGAGCTAAAGGAGCTGTGGGGGGCAAGAGGCTGGGGCCAGACTCTGCTCACTGGTGCCCAGGGGCAGCACAAGGGGCAAGGGGCACAAAGTGGCACCCAGGAGGTTCCATGTGAAGAGGAGGAGAAAGTTGTTTGTTGTGAGGGTGCTGGAGGGCTGGAGCAGGCTGCCCAGAGAGGTTGTGGAGTGTCCTTGTGTGGAGAGCTTCCAACCCCCCCTGGGCATTGTGCTGCTGGGCAAGCTGCTGTGGGTGCCCTGCTGGAGCAGGGGGGTTGGACTGGCTGAGCTCCAGAGCTCCCTTCCCACCCCTTCCATGCTGGGATTGTGTGGTTGAGCTGCTCCCAATCCCCCAGCACAACTGACACAAGTTACATCAACCAGTACAAAATTTATTTAACAAAACCAAACCCAAAATAAGTTTAAGCCCCGGGGAAGCTTCGTGGCACAATGGGAGAGGAAAGGAAAACAGTTTGGAGTTGGGATGTCTGGGAATGAGGTGGGATTCTCCCCTGCTATACTCGTTCCAAAGCTTCCAACATAATGATGCTGTTTCCTCTTATCACCTAAAAAGGAGAGTTCAGAGAAGGTGGTGAGATGTGGACTGCTTTGTGTGATGACAATAAACACATCCACAGGTTCCTCAAAGGGTTGGACAGAGAAACTCTCGATGCTGCATCCCTGGAACCATTCCAGGTTAGGCTGGTTTGGGCTCTGAGCAACCTGCTCTAGTTGAAGATTATAGAATTGTTTTGGGTTGGAAAAGGCCTCCAAGAGGTGTTTTAAGCTGGGGAGGGACTGTTCAGAAGGGTCTGTTGGGATAGGAGGAGGGGCAATGGTTTGAAAATGGAACAGGTTGGACACCAGGAAGTTCTTTTCTCTTAAGGGTGGTACAACACTGGCCCAGGTTGCCCAAGGAGGTGGTAGAGGGACATGTCTGGAGACTTTCAAGCTCGGGCTTGATTGGGCTGTGAGCAACTTGCTCTACTTGGAGATGTCCTTGCTGACTGCAGGGGTGTTGAAGATGACTCTTGAGAGTCCCTTCCCACCCAGTACATTCCATGATCATCAAATCCAACCGTTCAGGTGTCCCTGCTGACTGCAGGGGGGGTTTAAAGACGACCTTTGAAGTTCCCTTCCAACCCACACCAGTCTCTGATGCAATTCCCTGCCAATCCAGCCCGCAGCTGGCACTCACCACCATGCCAATGTTGTTCTGCTGTCCCCCTGGTGCCATCTCCACGCACTCATCGATGACGAGGTTCATGAAGGGGTCAAAGCCTCGCAGGATGCCCTGGACGTGGCGGCCTCCATTCAGCTTCACTGCAAGCAATGGGAGCAGGTTTAGAGAAGGAGGCTGCTGAGAATCACCATTTGGTGTCTTCTCACCACGACTGCACCTCTGAAACCAAGCCAGGGGTCGTAAAATTGTTTTGGTTGGAAGAGATCTTTCAGATCGTTGAGTCCAACCCAGCACTGCCAGGGCACCACCAAACCACAGCCCTCAGCACCACAGCTCCACAGCTTTGAAAGCCCTCCAGGGATGGGGACTTCATCACTGCCCTGAGCAGCCTGGGCCAGGCCTTGACACCCCTCAAGGGAAACAAATTGTTCCTCATGTCCAACCTACACCTGCCCTAAGGCAACTTGAGGACATTTCCTCTTGCCCTGTTCCTTGGGAAAAGAACTCAACCCCCACCTGGATACAACCTCCTTTCAGGGAGTTGCAGAGCAATGAGGTCTCCCCTAAGGCTCCTTTTCTCCAGGCTCACAACCCCAGGTCTCAGCTGCTCCTCCCCAGCCCTCTTCTCCAGACCCTTCTTCAGCTTTGTTGCCCTTCTCTGGACCTGCTTCAGCCCCTCAGTTACCTTCTTGGAGCAAGGGGCCCAAAACTGACTCCAGCACTCAAGGTGTGGCCTCCCCAGTGCCCAGCCCAGGGGCACAATCCCTGCCCTGCTCCTGCTGCCCACTATTTCCACAGAGCTGGAGACCGTTTAGTGCATCCCTTGCAGCATCACACCCGACACCGTGAGAAAAGCCTGCTCTAAGAGCTTACAAGCACCAACTTTAACACAAATGAATGGATTCTTAAGCCTGAAACCAGTCAGTAGCAGTCTTCCTCCCTCCCACCTCCCGGCTGCAGGACTCCGTGAAGGGGGCAGCAGGGCCGGGCTGGGGACTCCCCGGTACCCAGCGCGACCCCTCAGGGCGGGCTCAGCTCCGGGCGGGTGGCACTCACATGACAGCTTCTTGTCCATGAACCTGAAATGAGATGAGGGCAGCGGGTCAGCAGCGGCGGGGGAACAGGAGAGGCATCCCCTCACACCACCCCCTGGCCGCCATGACACCGCCGGGCCCGCAGCGCACGCCGGGACACCAGCCCGCACCGGAACACCGGCAGGGCCCGGATCACGCCGAGTACTTCCCCCCCCCCATTATTCCCGGCTTCCCCTGGCCGCCCCATTCCCGCTCTGGCCCCGTCCCCACGCCCAGACCCACTTCTTCAGCTCGGGCGGGTGCGCTTTGCTCATGGTGGCTCCTCCGCGCCCCTCGTTCTGCCGCTTAGCGCCGCGCTCTGACGTCACCACGCACGCTCGCGTAACTCCCTCCTCCCCAAGCCAGCCAATAGCAGCCGCCGCTCTCCCTCCTCCTACTTTTCCCACCGCCCCTCTCGCCTCCCCGGCAACCAATCAGCGCCCGAGGCGCCGTTACCGTATTGCCCCGAGTGCCAGCGCAGCAGCAGCAAAGCCAAACAGGGCAGCGGTGGCCAAAGCGCAGCTACACGCGGCAGTACGGCAAGCCCCAGCCCCGGTCCCGGTCCCGGTCCCGGTCCCGGTCCCGGTCCCGGCCTCATGCTGGGGGCGGCGAGTGGCGAGCGGGTGCGGAGTCACCCCGGCATTACAGGTGTGCAGGAGCTACCCGGTGCTGAGCAGGCTTGTAGGGGGCACTCAACGCATTGTACACATGCAGGGGTCAACTACATGCCGAGCACCCACATAGGGGTCAAGCCCATGTGCTGCACCCCCGTGCGCTGGGCAACTGTGGGGGCACCCCTGCATGGCACAAGTGCGGTGGCTGCCCAATGCTGGGCAGGTGTGTGGGGGGTCCCCCAGTTCCTTGCAGGAGTGCAGGGGTCACCCCCATGACATGCACCCACACAGGGGTTACCCCCATGCACTGGACCAGCGTGGGGGTCACCGGAAGCACTGCATATGTGCGGGGGTTACCCCAAGCACCCACCAGCATTCCCCAGCCCCACAGCACATCCCAGGTCATCCCACACCCTCCACAAGCACCAGCATCCACCCCAGCACCTCCAGCAGATCCCCCTCCACCTTGCATGCACAACCCCCCCTCAAAAGCATCACCCAACACATCTGTTAAGAGTCACCTTGCACAAGGGCTCACCCCTTGGCACGGGCACCCAGCGGGCACCCAACACATCTTTAAGGGTCACCTTGCACAAGCGCACATCCCCTTGGCTTTAGGCGCCAAGCAGGGGCACCCAACACGTCTTTTAAGGGTCACCTTGCACCAGGGATCACCCCTTGGCACAGGTGCCAAGCAGGGGCACCCAGCACCTCGCCCCACCCAGACCCCTTCCAGCACCCATGGGCGGCGGGCGGCGTGGCACCTCGCCTGGATGAAGCGCATCGAGGGCGGCGGCCCCGGGTGCCACCGTCACTGCTGGACGGCAGCCAGGCTGTCCTGCATCTTCTTGGCCATGGCAGGGATGAGCCGCAGGTGGTCTTCACCACAGCTGGCCAGGCAGGAGTCCAGCTGGCCGCGGACCTTCGCCTCCGAGCCCCCCGCGTCCAGCGCGTCCCGAGCCTTGTCGTTGCAGTGCAGCGTGCAGCGGTTCAGCCGGTCCTGCGTGGAGGAGAAGGGGCACAGGGACAGCAGAGCAGGGTCATAGGTGGACATCAGAGCAGCTGCATAGATGGACATCAGTGAAGCTTCATAGGTGGGCATCAGTGAAGCTCCATAGATGGACATCAGTGAAGCTTCATAGGTGGGCATCAGTGAAGCTTCACAGATGGACATCAGTGAAGCTCCATAGATGGGCATCAGTGAAGCTCCATGGATGGGCATCAGGGAAGCTCCATTGGTGGGCATCAGTGGAGCTCCATAGATGGACATCAGTGAAGCTCCATTGATGGGCATCAGGGAAGCTCCATAGATGGACATCAGTGAAGCTCCATGGATGGGCATCAGTGAAGCTCCATGGATGGGCATCAGGGAAGCTCCATAGATGGACATCAGTGAAGCTCCATTGGTGGGCATCAGTGAAGCTCCATAGATGGGCATCAGTGAAGCTGATGGGGTTGTACAGTCTGGAGAAGAGAAGGCTCCGAGGAGACCTTCTTGTGGCCTTGCAATATCTGAAGGGGGCTCCAAGAAAGCTGGGGAGGGACTTTTGAGGGTGTCAGGGAGTGACAGGACTCGGTGCAGGGATGGAGCAGAACTAGAAATGGGGAAATTCAGATTGGATGTTAGGAAGAAGTTCTCCCCCAGGAGGGTGGTGAGAGACTGGCACAGGTTGCCCAGGGAGGTGGTGGAAGCCTCATCCCTGGAGGTGTTTGCAGCCAGGCTGGAGGTGGCTGTGAGCAACCTGCTGTGGTGTGAGGTGTCCCTGCCCATGGCAGGGGGGTTGGAACTGGATGAGCCTTGAGGTCCCTTCCAACCCTGACAACGATTCTATGATTCTCCCCCACCCAGCACTTTTCTTGTCTCACCTGGAAGTGCTCCAGCTCGGAGGTGACGATGGCCTGGGCCTGTGCCAGGGGCGCGTGGCACCGCTCGATGCAGCGCTGCACCTCCTGCATGGAGGCTGTGGTGTCCTCGCAGCAGCGAGCGCTGCACCGGAACATGGCACCCTGGGCGGAGGGGGGAGGAGGAGGGAGGGGGGAAGGTCACACCAAGCCGATGGAGGGGTGGTGGTCAGTGGGGTGCAGGCTGTGAGGACACCCCCTGCCTGGGAGGAGTGGGCTGCACCGTGAGGCTGCAGCTGTTGGGGGGTACAGGGCATGTAGGGGCACAAGGGATGTGCTAAAGGGGGCATGGGGTAGATTTAGGGGGTGTAAGGCATGAATAGGGGTCAGAGAGCATATAGTGGGGGGCACAGGGCATGTATTGGAAGGGCCACAGGTTATAGGAGGGAGGCACAGGGTATGTGGGGGCACAAGGGATGTGCTAAGAGGGGCATGGAGTAGATTTAGGGGGTGTAAGGCACGAATAGGGGTCAGAGAGCATATAGTGGGGGGCACAGGGCATGTGCTGGAAGGGCCATAGAGTATGGGAGACACAGGGCAGATTTAGGGGGCACAGGCCATGTGTAGGGGTCAGAGGGCATGTAAGGGGCAGAGGAACCATGCTGGGGGGGTGCCCAGAGGCACACAGGACTCGAACTGGGGGGGAGCACAGGGCAGATTTAGGGGCACAGGACAAATTTTAAGGGGCATAGGGTATGTGTATGGGGCACAGGAGATACATTGGAGGGTGACAGTTTATTTAGGGGCCACAGGGCATGTGCTGGTAACATTTGGGGGGGCAAAATATATGTGTAGGGGCCACGGGAGATGTTGGGGGGCACAGGACACATTTGGGGGCAGGGGGTGTGTGTAAGGGCACAGGATGTATTGGGGGGGGCATACACAAGGCACTCTTGGAGGGCACAGGGAGCGTGTAAAGGGCACAGGGCTTGCCTAGGGCATGACATGCGGGGTTGGGGGGGCAAGGGCTATACACTGACGATATGGGGGGCCCAGGGCTGACATAAGAAGGTGCAGAGGCCCAGGACCAGCCAGGACTGACCCATGGCTCCCGCCGGGCACATGCACGGGGAGGGGCCGGGGTCGGGCAGCGGCTTCCTCGCAGGGTCCGGACCCCTCGTGTCCGCCCCCCACCTCCCCGGTCGCCTTTCTTCGGCCCTCCGATACCTGCATGCCCCGGATGCGGTCGCGTTCCAGGGCCTGCACCGCGCTCTCCACCGCCGCCTGCACCCGAACCTGCGCCGCCTCCGCTCGACTCTGCGCCGCCTCCGCCATGCCGGCCCCGGCTCCGCCCGCGGGGGGACGGACACCGCGCGGGCTGCGCCAGACGGAGCTGCTCGGCCCCGCTCGGGCTTGCTCGACTGAGCTCGGCCCGGTTCGGGACTGCTCGGCTGCGCTCGGCCCGGCTCGGGTATGTTCGGCTGCTGTCGGCCCCGCTCGGTGTTTGCACCGCGGCGCTGGACTCTGCTCAGGCGTACGCGGAGGTGTTGGGCTCGGCTCGGCTGTGCTTGGCCTCGCCTGGGTCTGTTCACCTCTGCACAGCCCTGCTCGGCTCAGCCCTGCACAGCTCCGGCACGGCTGCGCTCAGCCCTGCGCCACGCAGCAATGCAATACCGGGTACGGTAGCCGGGCATGAGCGGAGCATCCAGACCAGCACCCGGGCACAGCACCTGGGCACCGGGCACAGCACCTGGGCACCCGGCACAGGACCCATGCACAGCATCTAGACTTAGGCAAAGTACCCCGGGGCACACTACCCAGGCACAGCATCTAATCCAGGCACAGGATCCTAGCACCCAGGCACAGAGCCCACACCTGCCCCTGCAGCCAGGCACAGCACCTGGGCACAGCACCCATGCATGGCACACACATCCACCCAGGGACCCAGCAGCATCTGAACATGGGCACAGCACCTAGACACAGCACCCAGGCCCCCATGCCCATTACCCATTCCCTTTCACTTCATTATTTGGGTTGAAAAGGTGTGGAAATGGGGCTGGGAGCCCCCTGGCAGGGGGGGGTCAGTGCTGTGCTGTTTGGAAACACGTGGACTGGGACTGAGCCCTGCAGTGGGAGATCCATTCTGCTCCCTCCCAGCCAGCCCCAGGACCCCCAAATCTCCTCCCCAAACATTCCCATGCCCCCCAAAAACACCCCAAAAGTCAGTTTTCTGAAAAAAAAGTGTCCTTTATATCACTTAAATATCTCTAATCCAGGTATTGGGAGGTGGGGGGAGAGGAGGGGGAGGGGAAGAGAATGGTTGATCACAATAACATATTATAGAAATCAAACATTAATTTAAAGCACACAAAATAAATTAAAACATTAAATATTAACTTTCAGTGCAACATATACAGAAGACAACAAAGGAGGAACCAGGACTTTTAAAACATCAAACCCAGCAAAATGACCAAAAAAAAAAAAAAAAAAAAAAAGACCCAGAGGACAAAAAAGGGAAAAAAAAAAAAAAAAAAAAAGAAAAAGAAAAAGAACAAACCAAACCCAAACCTTCAAAATCCCAAACTTTGGGGTTGGTAATGAGGAAGAAAAAAAAAAAAACAAAAACAACAAACTACAAAGAGGAAGGTGCTGGGGAGGGTTAAAGCACCAACCTCAGGAGGTTGAAGGATTAAATTTCATTTTCTTATTAAGAAGCAGCTTGGATTTGTGTCCCCCCTCTCCCCTTCCCCCAAGAAAAAGAGCCTGAGCTGTGGCTTTTCTGTCTTGATAGAAAAATAAAGCTCCAACCCACAGGGGTGCAGGGTGTGTGTGGGGGAGGGTTCTGATTGCATTAAAAGAAACTGAAATCTGGGAAATAAACCCCAAAAAGCTAAAAAAAAAAAAAAAACAAAAAAACCCACAACCCCAAACTTAAAGGGAAAAAAACCCCAAACCACTCAAACACAACCCCCCCAAGTTTGCCCCAGTTTGTCCCAGTTGCCAGGGTTTGGGCCCTGCAGGTGATGGGTGTTTGCTGCCAGTTTCTGTGGCAAGGAAGGGGTAGGGAATGGGGGGGGGGAGAAGGGGGTAAAAATAATTTAGGAAAAAAAAAAAAAAAGGAAAAACCAAACCCAAACCATAAAGAAAACCAAAACCACTACCCCCAGTTTGCCCCAGTTTGTCCCAGTTTGCCCCAGTTGCCAGGCTTTGGCTCTGTGGTGCAGGCAATGCTTTGCCAGGGTGCTTGCTGCCATCTTCCTTGGCAAGGGGGTGGGGGAATAAGAGGGTGTGAAAAAAAAAAAAACCCTCCAAACAACCTCCTGCCCACCAACCCCCCCCAAAAATAGAAAGAAAACCAAACCTAAAACCAAAAGGAAATTAATCCCAAACACAACCCCCAGTTTGCTCCAGTTTGTCCCAGTTTGCCAGGGCTCTGTGGTCTGGGTGATGCCAAGCTGCCATCTTCCTTGGCAAGGTTTGGGAGGGGGAATAAAGGGGGGAAAAAAAATAAAACACCCCCCCAAAAAAAGGAAAACCAAACCCAGAAAAACCAAACCCAAAAGAAAAAAAAAAAAAAACAAACCTCAAACAACCCCCAGTTTGCCCCAGTCTGCCAGGCTTTGGCTCTGTGGTGTGGGCGATGCCAACCTCTGCTGCTGTTGCTTGGCAGGGTGCTTGCTGCCATGTGGCAAAGAAGGGGAGGGTGGCAATAAAAGGGAACCCCCCCCCAAAAAAAACCCCAAATCTAAACAAATAAACTCCAAACCCACCCCCCAAACCAGAACCCCCAGTTTGCCCCAGTTGCCAGGGGGTTGGCTCTGTGGTGTGGGCAATGCCCAGCTCTGGGTGCTCCCAGCCATCTTCCTTGGCAAGGTGAGATGGGGAAAGGTGTGGGAGGGGGGGGTAAGGGGAAAGGAGGCAAAAAAAACCAAAACAAACCCCAAAAGGAGGAAAGCAAACCCAAAGGAAAGCCCCAAAGCAGGGGGGGGAGAGGCTGTGGTGGTCCTGGCGCGGGCATCCCGGGTCGGGGGGGCGGTGGTGGGCACCCTCCTGGCTCCGTCAGACCCCTGTGGGGGAAGGTGAGGAGGGGAGCATGGTTACACCCTGGGGGGGGGGCACAGTGGTGGGTGTGCCACCATGGTGCCCCCCAGGCCCTTACCTGTCTCGGCGTGGCAGCAGGAGGTGCCCCCTTTGAGGAGCCCACCTGGTTTCTCCTGGGCACCCATGGGTGCCCGGCACCACTGGCACCGCTTCCGCAGCCGGCAGCAGCTGCAAGAGAGTTGGGGGGGGGGACAGTCAAGGGTTGGGGTCCCTCACCTCCCTTGGGTGACATCCAGCCCCAAATAGAGCCCTGGACCCCCCACCCCCTGCCCCCCAAACCTTCTCCCCACACTCACTGTATGAGGACGCAGACGCCGATGAGCAGCACCGAGGCCACCACGGCCACCACCACCAGGGCAGTGATGGTTTGCTTCTTCTGGTTGGCAGCCACCACGGCCAGGAGGTCAGCGTGCTCACACCGTGTGCCCACGTACCCTGAGTGGCACCTGCAGGGGCAAGGGGGGGACAACAGAACAGCCATCAGCAGCAGAACGGCCACCGGCAGCAGAACGGCCACCGGCAAGCCCCCCGAGGGCCAGCGGTGGGGAAGAGCTTCTGGGGGGGTGAGGAAGCCTCAACAGGCTGGGGGGGGGAGGTGAGGAAGCCTCAACAGGCTGGGGGGGGGGGGGTGAGGAAGCCTCAACAGGCTGGGGGGGGGGGTGAGGAACCATCTGGTTGAGGAACCATCAACAGGTTGGGGAGCAAGGAGCCCTCAAGAGGTCGGGGGGCGAGGAGCCCTCAAGAGGCTGGGGAACCATCAACAGGTGGAAGCTGCCCCATCCCTGGCACCATGCCAGGTCAGGCTGTTTGGGGCTCTGAGCAACCTCCTCTGGTTGGGGATGTCCCTGCTGGCTGCAGGGGGGTTGGACTGGATGAGCTTAAAGGTCCCTGCTAAGCCAAACCATTCCATGGCTTGATGGTCTATGAGCATCAAGGACCAGGGGTGGGGAAGGGCATCAACAGTGCCTGAGGATTAGGAGTGTGGAAGGGCATCAGCATCACCCTGAGGACCAGGGGTGGGGAGAACATCAGCATCACCCCATGGCACAGGGATGGAGAAGGGCATCAGCACCACCCCATGGCACAGGGATGCAGGAGAACATCACCATCACCCCATGGCACAGGGATGCAGGAGAACATCACCATCACCCCATGGCACAGGGATGCAGGAGAACATCACCATCACCCCATGGCACAGGGATGCAGGAGAACATCACCATCACCCCATGGCACAGGGATGGGGAACATCAGCATCACCCCATGGCACAGGGATGGGGAACATCAGCATCACCCCATGGCACAGGGATGGAGAAGGGCATCGGCATCACCCCATGGCACAGGGATGGAGAAGGGCATCGGCATCACCCCATGGCACAGGGATGCAGGAGAACATCACCATCACCCCATGGCACAGGGATGCAGGAGAACATCACCATCACCCCAAGGACCAAGGAATCCCCTCAGATCCCAGCAATCCCAGCTTCAACAGCTCCACTTCTGGGGGATCCCCTGGCCAGCCTGGCAGCTCTGGAGGCCTCCCCCAGCACTCACACACAGGCTGGCTTCTCCTCCTGCACCAGGAACCGGCAGGTGCCGTGGAAGCAGAACTGGCTGTGGGAGTCAGGACAGTCGTTGAAGTGGGACCTCACCGCCGCCGCCACGGGGGGACCTGGAGCTGGGGAGGGACAAGAGAACAAGGAGGAAAAAAAAAATAAAGAAAATGAGGTTTGGGGGACAGTTCCCAGGCTGGCAGCTACCCTGAAGGGGCTCCAGTTTAGGGTTGGGCTGGGTTGATTTAGGTTGGGATTGATTTTTTAGGGTGTCAGGGAGTGATAGGACTGGGGGGGATGGAGCAAAACTAGAAGTGGGGAGACTCAGATTGGATGTGAGGAAGAAATTCTTCCCCAGGAGGGTGGTGAGAGACTGGCACAGGCTGCCCAGGGAGGTGGTGGAAGCCTCATCCCTGGAGGTTTTTGCAGCCAGGTTGGAGGTGGCTGTGAGCAACCTGCTGTGGTGTGAGGTGTCCCTGCCCATGGCAGGGGGGTTGGAACTGGATGACCTAGAAGGTCCCTTCCAACCCATTCTATGAACCTAGGAGGAGGAGGAGACAGAGCTAAGTGCTGGTGGGGCTGGGGTTGGAATTGGATGATCTTGAAGGTCCCTTCCAACCCATTCCATGAATCTAGGAGGAGGAGGAGGACAGAGCTAAGTACTGGTGGGGCTGGGGTTGGAACTGGATGATCTTGAAGGTCCCTTCCAAACCATTCCATGAATCTAGGAGGAGGAGAAGGAGGAGAGAGTTAAATACTGGTGAGGCTGGGGTTGGAACTGGATGATCTTTAAGATCCCTTCCAACCCATTCTATGAACCTAGGAGGAGGAGGAGGAGAAGGAGGAGGAGGAGGGAGCTAAGTGCTGGTGGTGCTGGTGGAGTCGTGCTGGGGGTGCTGTTTCCCATTATCCTGCCCTGGTTTGAATTATCCTCCGCAGCAGAGGCCGGGAAGCAAATATCCTGCTCTGGGATGATCCCGGGAACGAGGCACATCCGATGGCTGTCGTTTCAAAGCCACCTCAAGTTCCTGTTGCTGGGAATTTATGGCAGGCTTTGGGGGTAATTAAACCCACGGCTGCCAAACGCTTCCGGGTTTGCCAGCAGCTCCCAGCAGCACGGAATGGATCGGGTTGGGAAAGCCCTCCAGGAGCATCCAGCCCAACCAAGCGACCCAGCACCACCCTGTGCCACCAAACTGTGACACCCCCTCTCTCCCCCCCCCCCCCCCCAAGTTTCTTGAACACCTCCAGGCATGGGGAAACTCCAGCACCTCCCTGGGCAGCCTCTTCCAATCCCTGACCACTCTTGCAGGGAAGAAATTCTTCCTCGTGCCCGACCTGAACCTCTCCTGCTGCAACCTGAGGTCCCTTCTCCTTCTGTCACCTGATCCAAGGGGGAAGAGACCCTCCCCACCCCCACCTCACCCCAACCTCCTTTCAGGGGGCTGGAGAGAGGTGAAGCAAGGAAGGGTGGAGGCAGTGGAGGTGCTGGAGCTGGTGGCAGCACCCTCCAGGATCCAGGATTTGAGCTTTGTCAGCAGAACTGCTGCCAAAATCCACACCTCAGCTCAGACCCTTCCCCAGGAAAATTCCCTCCCCAGGTATGGCTTTATCCCAGGAGAGCCCAAATTCCTGCCTCTGGCCTCAGTGTGCTCTACTCCCCCCCTCCCCAAAATCACTTTTTGGGGGGGTTTAACCCACAAAGCTGAACCCCAAACTCTGCCACTGTCCCCCACCAGCCTGAGCTCTGAGCACCCCTGCCGAGGGTAGCAGCAGAGGGCTGCATGTCCCTGTGCCCACCCCCCTCCCAGCACCACATCCTGGGATCTCACATTGTGTCCTGGGATCCAGCACCACTTCCTGGGATCCAGCACCACATCACAACTATTCTGTGATCCCTCGATCCAATCATTGTGTCCCTGAATCCAGCACCACGTGCCTGGATCCAGGACCACATCTTAGATCCAGTGCCACATCTCTGGATCCCACACCACATCCCGGGATCCAGCACCACATCCCAGATCTAGTGCCACATCTCTGGATCCCATACCACATCCCTGTGTCCAGCGCCACATCCTAGATCCAGCACCACATCCCAGGATCCACCACCACGTCCCTGGATCCAGTGCCATATCCCTGGGTCCAGCACCACATCCCAGATCCAGTGCCATATCCTAGATCCAACACCACGTCCCAGGGTCCAGCACCATGTCCTAGAGCCAGTGCCACGTCCCTGGATCCCACATCACATTCCTAGATCCAGCACCACACCCTGAGATCCAGCACCACATTCCTAGATCAAATACCACGTCCCAGGGTCCAGCACCACATCCCAGGGTCCAGCACCATGTCCTAGAGCCAGTGCCATGTCCCTGGATCCCACATCACATTCCTAGATCCAGCACCACATCCTGGGATCCAGCACCACGTCCTAGATCCAGCACCACACCCTGAGATCCAGCACCACATTCCTAGATCCAGCACCACGTCCCAGGATCCAGCACCACAATTCCTGGATCCAACACCATGTCCTAGATCCAGCACCACGTCCCAGGATCCAGCACCACATTCCTGGATCCAACACCATGTCCTAGATCCAGCACCACGCCTCAGAATCCAGCACCATGTCCTAGATCCAGCACCACGCCCTGAGATCCAGCACCACATTCCTAGATCCAGCACCACGTCCTAGATCCAGCACCACGCCCCAGGATCCAGCACCACATTCCTGGATCCAACACCATGTCCTAGATCCAGCACCACGTCCCGGGATCCAGCACCACGTCCCAGGATCCAGCACCACGTCCCAGGATTCCATACCACAATTCCTGGATCCAGCACCACGCCCCGGGATCCAGCACCACGCCCCGGGATTCCATACCACAATTCCTGGATCCAACACAATGTCCTAGATCCAGCACCACGCCCCGGGATCCAGCACCATGTCCTAGATCCAGCACCACGCCTCAGGATCCAGCACCACGTCCCAGGATTCCATATCACAATTCCTGGATCCAACACCATGTCCTAGATCCAGCACCACGCCCCGGGATTCCATACCACAATTCCTGGATCCAACACAATGTCCTAGATCCAGCACCACGCCCCGGGATCCAGCACCATGTCCTAGATCCAGCACCACGCCTCAGGATCCAGCACCACGTCCCAGGATTCCATATCACAATTCCTGGATCCAACACCATGTCCTAGATCCAGCACCACGTCCCAGGATTCCATATCACAATTCCTGGATCCAACACCATGTCCTAGATCCAGCACCACGCCCCGGGATCCAGCACCACGCCCCGGGACGTCCTGGCTTGCATTAAGCCTCGGCGCTCTCCAGCTGCTGGCCACATTGTGCAGCTGCCTCCTCTGCTGCTGCCACCCGCACAGACCCTGTCCCCACGTCCCCAGCTGGCACTCAGGGCAGCCCCTTGGCTCCAGCTGCCCTGCTTGGGCACGAATCCATCAGGAAAAGGGCTGGGAGCACCCAGCTGGCACCGCTGCCAGCGCCAGCAGCGCCACTTCCTTTATCGCTTCCCAACCGACGCCACTCAACCATTTTCCAGCCCCTTCCCCCCTCCCAAAGAAAAGGTTTCCCCCCCCCCCCCCCCCAGCTTTTTCCAGCAGCTGGCACATCCCCAGCGTCGGTGCCATGCTGTGCTGTGCCAAGCTGTGCCACGCCAGCCAAAGGCTCTTGGCTGCCCTTTGTGCTACTCCCATGAATGAGGTGATTGAGAGAGGGCTGGCGGCAGGCACCGGCAGCTTCCCTGGGGGGTCAGACCCAGGCTGCCCAGCGTGCCCAGGGCACCAGTGCCAGTTTAGTGACACCCCCCTCCCCCCTTCCCTTCAAGGCACCTCAAGCTCTTAGCTGTGATGGTATCAAACTGGGAGCAGTGGTGACCCCCCCCCAGGCTGTGCTGCCACTGAGAGCTGGGGGAGAGGAACCTCATGGAGGGCAAGCAGGGCAAGGGTAGGGTCAGGCTCCTGGGGAGCAACAACCCCAGCCCAGGCAGAAGGGAAGAAGCAGCTCCAAAGAGAAGGAGCTGAGAGTGCTGGGGGACAAGAAGGTGCCCAGGAGCCAGCAATGTGCCCTGGGGGCCAAGAAGAACAAAGGAGTCCTGGGGGGCATGGAGAAGAGTGTGGGCAGCAGGGCGAGGGAGGTTCTGCTGCCCCTCTGCTCTGCCCACATCTGGAGGCCTGGGTCCAGTTCTGGGCTCCCCAGTTGCAGAGGGCCAGGGAAGTGCTGGAGAGAGTCCAGGGCAGGCTGGGAAGCTGCTGAGGGGCCTGGAGCAGCTCTGGGAGGAGCAAAGGCTGAGAGCCCTGGGGCTGAGAGCCTGCAGAAGAGCAGCCCCAGAGGGGAGCTGAGCAATGCTCAGCAAGAGCTAAAGGAGCTGTGGGGGGCAAGAGGCTGGGGCCAGGCTCTGCTCACTGGTGCCCAGGGACAGCACAAGGGGCAAGGGGCACAAAGTGGCACCCAGGAGGTTCCATGTGAAGAGGAGGAGAAAGTTGTTTGTTGTGAGGGTGCTGGAGGCCTGGAGCAGGCTGCCCAGAGAGGTTGTGGAGTGTCCTTGTGTGGAGAGCTTCCAACCCCCCCTGGGCATTGTGCTCCTGGGCAAGCTGCTGTGGGTGCCCCTGGTGGGACAGGGGGGTTGGACTGGATGATCTCTAGAGGTCCTTTCCCACCCCTACCATGCTGGGATTCTCCAAATCCAAGGGGCAGGAGAAGTCCCCACCACAGAGCTCCATTTCCCAGTTTTTCCCTCCGGGATAAAGCACCTCTGGGGGTCAGGATTCCTTGGGCCACCCCTGGGGAGGAGGACAGGAGAACATCCCTCCAGCTGATCCAGCACAGGCTTGGTCTGAGGATGGTTTGCTCCTGGTTCCTGGGCAGGTTGGCACCGTGGCCACCCCACAACCCCACCCCCAGGATGGAAACTCACCGCTCCAGGGGGCTGTGGAGTTCTCCAGCGCCTGGCACAGGGCGAGCAGCACACCTGGGGAGAGCCAGAGGTGGGGGGGAGGGGGTTAGAAAACATCTCAGAGTCACCTGGGGCTTCAGTGCCATGGTGTTTGACAGGGCACCTCAAAAGGATGCCAGCCCCCTTTCCCCATTTCCTGCACACTGGCAGCAGTGCCAGTCCCCTTTCCACCTCACCAACAGGGATGCCAGCCCCGTTCCACCTCACCAGCAGGGATGCCAGCCCCGTCCCACCTCACCAGCAGGGATGCCAGCCCCGTCCCACCTCACCAGCAGGGATGCCAGCCTTGTCCCACCTCACTATCAGGGATGCCAACCCCGTCCCACCTCACCAGCAGGGATGCCAACCCCCTCCCACCTCACCAGCAGGGATGCCAGCCCCGTCCCATCTCACCAGCAGGGATGCCAGCCCCCTCCCACCTCACCAGCAGGGATGCCAGCCCCCTCCCACCTCACCAGCAGGGATGCCAACCCCCTCCCACCTCACCAGCAGGGATGCCACGTCCATGCCACACATGCTCTCCAAGAAGCACTGGGCACACAGATCAGTTTCCCACAGGGATAACAAACCCCTGAGGCACCAAGTGGCACAACCTGGCCAGATCCTGCCTGCTCCCACAGACCCAGTGTGGGCACAAAGCTCAGGCTCTGCCATGCTTCCACCAGCCCCATACCCTCCAAACAGTGCCCAACCCACTGGTGCTGCTCCTTGGGCACCCCTGCCAGCTGGGTGCAGGCACCGTGGGCTGGGTGCAGGCAGAGCTACTCTGTGCATGGGGGTGGGGGGTGCAGGCTCCAAGCCATGCCCTGTGTGAAGCAGTGACCCCCCCCCAAGCTGAGAGGCTTTGCTGGGAGGGAGTGGAGGCAGCAGATGAGGCCAGCAGCCCCTTGGCTGGCTCTGACCCAATTTCATCCATGGCTTTAATCAACTGATGCAGAAGGAGACCAAGCAGCCCTTGGGCTCTGCACGCATCCAGGACTCTCCCAGCACCAACTGGTGGCTCTGGTCACAGCAGCAGGGGGCCCTCAGCTTGGCTGCCCCTCCCCACACCATTCCCCACGCTGCCACAGACACCCCCCCCCTCCCCCCCCCCAAGGGGTTGTCCTCCCATGGAAATCTCACCAGAGGTGTCCCCAGCTCCTCCCAGCCTGGGGTGGTTCTTCTTCTTCCCACCAGTGGCTCCTGGCTGGGAGATGCTTCTCTGGCCCCACTCCTGCTGCTGCCCACACTCCCACCTCAGTGTGCCAAGGAGGCCACACACTGGCATGTGGCTCACCCCTGGGTCATGGGGTGGCTCTGGCACCTCCTCCAGCATTCCAGATTGTCCTACCAGGACCCTGCTCAGCTCTGCTGGGACCTCTGCCCCACTCCTCTCCCTGGTCAGAGCCCAGCTTGCCCCATGCCATCACCTCATCCCTGGTCACTGCTCCACCTCCCCCCTCAGCAGTGGTTTTACATCTCCAACACCAGCTGAGGGCTCTGGTGACCTCCCCAAGAGCCACCATGGGGGACATCAGGCACTTTGAGGAGACATGGAGCATCCATGTCCATGGTTTGCCAAACCAGGACCCCCTTCTCCCCCCCCACCCAAGAGCAGGACTGCCCTGAGCAGCTGAGTTTTGCCAAGCCCAGCCCAGCCCAGCCCCATTCTCAGATTTTTATCTCCCCAAACCTGAAAGATCAAATCTGGTGCCATCTCCAGTTGGATTCTGAAGCCAGGTTGCCACCTCCTAACCCCATCCATCCAGCCATCCCTTGTCCCCACTCTTATGTGATGGTCTTCCTGCCACCACCCCCAGCCAGCAAAGCCCCTCCTAAACTCACCATCCCACCTAGGAGACCCTCAACTTCCTGATGGATCCCCCCCCCAAGCCCTGCTGATGGACCAACACCCACTTAATGACACCATTAATGTCCCCAACCCAACATTAGTCACCAGCTTCTCCTCCCCTACCCCCAGTGAGGGGCTCAGCTCCTCGCACCCCCAAGGACTCCCAATGCTGTTCCTCAGGAGCTCCTGGGTTATCCCTGGCCTTGTTCCCTGCCCCAGGTTCTCCCCTAATCTGCTCAGCTCAGATTTTCCCCTGGGCTTCATGGATCAGCCCTTGGCAGCCAACAGGTCCATGTGTGTGGGGCAGGAGGAGGTTCCCCTTTCCTCCCCTGGGATTTTAGGGCTTCACTGAGGGCTCTTCTGCCCCCACCAGCAGCACCTGGGACACCACAGAGCTGGCACCTACCCAGGGTGGAGGCCAGGAGCACAAACCATGCCTGGACTGGGGGCTGGGAATGGAAACCTGTGGCTTGACCCCCTGAAACGGGCAACCAGCAGGAGCAGAGAGGTCCAAAGCCACCAGAAGAGCAAAGCAGCAGAGAGGACCTGGGTGTCCCCACACTGAGCTGAGGAGGTAGCAGGGAGCAGAGGGGCCCTGGGTGCTCCCACACTGAGCTGAGGAGGCAGCAGGGAGCAGAGGGGCCCTGGGTGCTCCCACACTGAGCTGAGGAGGCAGCAGGGAGCAGAGGGGCCCTGGGTGCTCCCACACTGAGCTCATGAGGCAGCAGGGAGCAGAGGGGCCCTGGGTGCTCCCACACTGAGCTGAGGAGGCAGCAGGGAGCAGAGGGGCCCTGGGTGTCCCCAAAGTGAGCTGAGGAGGCAGCAGGGAGCAGAGGGGCCCTGGGTGTCCCCACACTGAGCTGAGGAGGCAGCAGGGAGCAGAGGGGCCCTGGGTGTCCCCACACTGAGTTGTGGAGGCAGCAGGGAGCAGAGGGGCCCTGGGTGTCCCCACACTGAGCTGAGGAGGTAGCAGGGAGCAGAGGGGCCCTGGGTGTCCCCACACTGAGTTGTGGAGGCAGCAGGGAGCAGAGGGGCCCTGGGTGTCCCCACACTGAGCTGAGGAGGTAGCAGGGAGCAGAGGGGCCCTGGGTGTCCCCACACTGAGTTGAGGAGGCAGCAAAGCAGCAGGGAGCAGAGGGGCCCTGGGTGTCCCCAAAGTGAGCTGAGGAGGCAGCAGGGAGCAGAGGGGCCCTGGGTGTCCCCACACTGAGCTGAGGAGGCAGCAGGGAGCAGAGGGGCCCTGGGTGTCCCCACACTGAGTTGTGGAGGCAGCAGGGAGCAGAGGGGCCCTGGGTGTCCCCACACTGAGCTGAGGAGGTAGCAGGGAGCAGAGGGGCCCTGGGTGTCCCCACACTGAGTTGTGGAGGCAGCAGGGAGCAGAGGGGCCCTGGGTGTCCCCACACTGAGCTGAGGAGGTAGCAGGGAGCAGAGGGGCCCTGGGTGTCCCCACACTGAGTTGAGGAGGCAGCAAAGCAGCAGGGAGCAGAGGGGCCCTGGGTGTCCCCAAAGTGAGCTGAGGAGGCAGCAGGGAGCAGAGGGGCCCTGGGTGTCCCCACACTGAGCTGAGGAGGCAGCAGGGAGCAGAGGGGCCCTGGGTGTCCCCACACTGAGTTGTGGAGGCAGCAGGGAGCAGAGGGGCCCTGGGTGTCCCCACACTGAGCTGAGGAGGTAGCAGGGAGCAGAGGGGCCCTGGGTGTCCCCACACTGAGTTGTGGAGGCAGCAGGGAGCAGAGGGGCCCTGGGTGTCCCCACACTGAGCTGAGGAGGTAGCAGGGAGCAGAGGGGCCCTGGGTGTCCCCACACTGAGTTGAGGAGGCAGCAAGCAGCAGGGAGCAGAGGGGCCCTGGGTGTCCCCAAAGTGAGCTGAGGAGGCAGCAGGGAGCAGAGGGGCCCTGGGTGTCCCCACACTGAGCTGAGGAGGCAGCAGGGAGCAGAGGGGACCTGGGTGTCCCCACACTGAGCTGAGGAGGCAGCAGGGAGCAGAGGGGCCCTGGGTGTCCCCACACTGAGCTGAGGAGGCAGCAGGGAGCAGAGGGGCCCTGGGTGTCCCCACACTGAGCTGAGGAGGCAGCAGGGAGCAGAGGGGCCCTGGGTGTCCCCACACTGAGCTGAGGAGGCAACAGGGAGCAGAGGGGCCCTGGGTGTCCCCACACTGAGCTGAGGAGGCAGCAGGGAGCAGAGGGGCCCTGGGTGTCCCCACACTGAGCTGAGGAGGCAACAGGGAGCAGAGGGGCCCTGGGTGTCCCCACACTGAGCTGAGAAGAGAGCAAAGCAGCAGGGAGCAGAGGGGCCCTGGGTGTCCCCACACTGAGCTGAGGAGGCAACAGGGAGCAGAGGGGACCTGGGTGTCCCCAAACTGAGCTGAGGAGGCAGCAGGGAGCAGAGGGGACCTGGGTGTCCCCAAAGTGAGCTGAGGAGGCAGCAGGGAGCAGAGGGGCCCTGGGTGTCCCCACACTGAGCTGAGGAGGCAACAGGGAGCAGAGGGGACCTGGGTGTCCCCACACTGAGCTCATGAGGCAGCAGGGAGCAGAGGGGACCTGGGTGTCCCCACACTGAGCTGAGGAGGCAACAGGGAGCAGAGGGGCCCTGGGTGTCCCCAAAGTGAGCTGAGGAGGCAGCAGGGAGCAGAGGGGCCCTGGGTGTCCCCACACTGAGCTGAGGAGGCAGCAGGGAGCAGAGGGGACCTGGGTGTCCCCAAAGTGAGCTGAGGAGGCAGCAGGGAGCAGAGGGGCCCTGGGTGTCCCCACACTGAGCTGAGGAGGCAGCAGGGAGCAGAGGGGCCCTGGGTGTCCCCACACTGAGCTGAGGAGGCAGCAGGGAGCAGAGGGGCCCTGGGTGTCCCCACACTGAGCTGAGGAGGCAGCAGGGAGCAGAGGGGCCCTGGGTGTCCCCACACTGAGCTGAGGAGGCAACAGGGAGCAGAGGGGACCTGGGTGTCCCCACACTGAGCTGAGGAGGCAGCAGGGAGCAGAGGGGCCCTGGGTGTCCCCACACTGAGCTGAGGAGGCAACAGGGAGCAGAGGGGACCTGGGTGTCCCCACACTGAGCTGAGGAGGGACTCGGCGGCTGCCCACCCACCCAGGGCACGTTTGACAGCGGAGGGGAAGGAGGAGACACCTCAGAGTGGTCATGCCAGAGCCCAGAGGGCTGGAGAGGAGCCAGATCCAGCTGGCCAAGACTTCCCTGACCCTGAGCACTGCCAAGAGCCTCTTGCCCACCACGATGGTCCTGCCTCATCCCACCAAACCCAGCTCAGCCCTGGGTCCCCTCCAGAGGACCACTCCAGCTGGAAAAGACCTTTCTTCCCAGCACCAAAGCACCACCCTGGGGGTGCCAGCAAGGAGCACCCACATCCCAGCTCTCCCAACTCCACAGCCACCGAGTCTCCAGGCTGGGAAACGTGTTGGGATCCTTCCCATCCCAGCATCCCCCAGCCCCAGCCTTGCCTGGCCTCTCACCCCGGCCGAGGCAGGATGCCCTTGAGGTCCAGTCCTTTTAATTAGCCTCTCACTAATTAATCCCAGAAGGAAGCTGGAGGGCTCATTCCCTAAATCCAAGGAGCCCTTGGGCTGCCTTTCCTTTCCTTTGCCTCCTCACCAGCATTCCCACAGACGTGGAGCAGAGAATTTGGCCATGGAACGGAGCCAGAATAATTTGGGAGGATTTATGGAGCAAGAGGGGATCGATTCCCTCCCCCCCCCCCCCCAACGCCTTTCCAACCCCTTCCCCTTTCCCAGCCCAGGACGTAGCAGCGCCCCCCTCCGCCCCCCTTTCACATTCCATCCTCTTTAGGGATGCTGGGGAAGGTTGGGGGAGTGGGGACCCTGTTCCCACACATCCCACCCCCTCCAACCCCCCCAGCTTCTTCCTGAGCCCCCTCCTCAGGTTGGGGATGTGGCTGGAGCCCGGAGCTGCTTTGGGTACTGGGTACCGGGGTACCAGAGCTCGGGGTACCGGAGCTCGGGGTGCTGGGGTAGTTGGTACCAGGATACCGGAGCTTGGGGTACAGGGGTACCAGGAGAGCAGGTACCGGGGTAATAGAGCTCGGGGTACCGGGATAGTGGATACCGGAACTCGGGGTACCGGCTACTGAAGCTGGGGATACCGGAGCTCGGGGTACCGGAGCTCGGGGTACCGGTTACTGAAGCTGGGGATACCGGGAGAGTGGGTACCGGATCTCCAGGGGTACCGGGATAGTGAGTACTGGGGGACTGGAGCTCGGTGTACCGCGTACCGGAGCTCCGGGGACACAGAGGTAGTGGCTACCGGGCTACCGGAGCTCGGGGTACCGGGCTAGTGGGTACAGGGATAGTAAATACCGGTGTACCAGAGCTCGGGGTACAGGGCTGCCGAGGTAGGCGGTACCGGAGCTCGGAGTACCGTGATAGTGAGTACCGGAGCTCGCGGTATCGGAGTAGTTGGTACCGGGACACCGGAGCTGGGAGTATCGGGGGAGTGAGTACTGGAGGGTCCCGTCTCGTCCCGTCCCGTCCCCCCGCGCCCCGCACCTACCGATGGCCAGCACGGCCGCCGCCGCTCCCGGCATGCTGGCGGAGGGTCCGGGGGGCCGCGGAGGGGCCGGCGGTCGGTGGCGGAGCCGGTGGCGGGGCGCGGAGCAGCGCGGCGGGGCGAGGGGCGGCTCCGTGCCGGCGGAAATGGGCGAGGACTCGCCGCCAGCCACTGCGGCCCCGGGGCGGAGCCAGCACGGACCCGCCGCCGCCGCCACCGCCACCGCCCCCCGCCGGGGGCCCCTGGACCCCCTCCGACCCGGGCCACCCCGGATCCCCTCCCGACCCGGGCCACCCCGGGTCCTCCGGACCATACCCGAGCGCCTCCTTGGCACCCGCCCCAGGCGTTCCCCGTGGCACGCCAGACCCCGCTCCGGACCCCACCTCGGATCCCCCCCGGACCCTCCCCGGATCCCCCCGTGGCTGTTCCTCCCGCAAGAGATGGGCACAGTCCCCACCCCACGCTGCTGACCCAAGGCGGGGAACCAGCCCGGGGTGTCTCAGGGTCTTCCCCTGCACACCCCCCGGGACCTCCGGGCATCCTCTGTGCAACCTCCGCAACCCCACAGTGGGGTGCGGGGAACCAACTCTGGGGGGGTCTCAAGGTCTCACATCGGTCTCCCCCGGAGCTGCTAGCCCTGCCCCCTGGCCCTTCGTCACCCCTTACTCCTTCCTCACCCCTTACTCTTTCCTCATCTCTTCCATACCCTTTCCTTGCCCCTTCCTCACCTCTTCCGCACCCTTTCCTTGCCCTTTCCTCACCTCTTCCGGACTCTTTCCTTGCCCCCTTCCTCACGCCTTGATCCTTCCTCAGTTATTCCTCCTTCTTCACCCCTTCCTCATCCCCTTTTCCTGGCCCCTTCCTCGCTCCTTACTCCTTCCTCACCCCAGCGCAGCCCACACCTACCTCACTGAGCCCAGCCTCTGTCATCCCCAAATCCATAGAGGCTGAGCCCAGGTTCGCTTTTGGAGGGGCTGAGGGGTGGCACACGGGGCTGGGGGTGGCAGAGGGAGCTGTGGGGTGGCGCACGGGGCTGGGGGTGGCAGAGGGAGCTGTGGGGTGGCGCACGGGGCTGTGGGGAGCACAGGGAGCTGTGGGGTGGCACACGGGGATCGGTGGTGGCACACGAGGCTGTGGGGGGCACAGGGAGCTGTGGGGTGGCGCACGGGGCTAGGGGGTGGCACAGGGAGCTGGGGGCGGCACACGGGGCTGGGGGTGGCACATCCCCTGGAGCCATGGACACCACAGACCAAAATCCAGCCGGTGCCAGCACATCTCTCACAGCATCTGGAGGATAATCCCCTGGGACTGCCTTAGAAGCCTCCTGAGATGGGGCTTGGCCTCCCAGGTGAGGTGCACGGAGGGGCCAGCGTGGTGGGGGTGCAGGTGGAGGACTCCATCCTACACCCCCCAGTGCTGGGAGCCCCCCCACCTCGCCGGGGCTCCGCCAGTGTCCCCGCGGGAGCTGCTCCCAGCCCTGCGGTTGGAGCCTTCCCGGCGTTCCCAGGTGATACCATCTCGCCTTAGCACTTGAAAGCAGCTCTTTGAAGGGGCCGGCAGGCAGCTGCTCCCATTCCCGACATCCCAGCACCCACTTTGGCCCAAGACTTGCGGCACAGCAGCCACCCCAAAATCCCACCGGAGCCCCACCGTGAGGGAGTGTTTGCTCTGGAGGCTGCTCAGCCTCGACTCCCCAGCTCTTGGAGCACCCCAGCCCAACCCTTCCACACTCTGGGGCTTGTCCCCAGCACCCCAACCCTTCACACAGAGTCACTACGGTTGGAAAAGACCTTCAAGATCATCAAGTCCAACCATGAGGAAGACACAACCCTTGGGAAAGACCTTCAAGATCCAATCCAACTACTGCTCCTGCACTGTGAGGAAGAAACAACCCTTGGGAAAGATCTTCAAGCTCACTGCTCCTGCATCATGAAGAAGAAACAATCCTTGGGAAAGATCTTGAAGATCACTGCTCCTGCACTGTGAGGAAGACACAACCCTTGGGAAAGATCTTCAAGCTCCAATCCAACCACTGCTGCTGTACCAGGAGGAAGAAATAACCCTTGGGCAAGACCTTCAAGATCCAATCCAACTACTGCTCCTGCACTGTGAGGAAGAAACAACCCTTGGGAAAGACCTTCAAGATCCAATCCAACTACTGCTCCTGCACTGTGAGGAAGAAACAACCCTTGGGAAAGATCTTCAAGCTCACTGCTCCTGCATCATGAAGAAGAAACAATCCTTGGGAAAGATCTTGAAGATCACTGCTCCTGCACTGTGAGGAAGACACAACCCTTGGGAAAGATCTTCAAGCTCCAATCCAACCACTGCTGCTGTACCAGGAGGAAGAAATAACCCTTGGGCAAGACCTTCAAGGTCACTACTCCTGCACCATGAGGAAGAAACAACCCTTGGGAAAGACCTTCAAGATCCAACCAACCACTGTTCCTGCACCATGAGGAAGAAACAACCCTTGGGAAAGATCTTCAAGATCCAATCCAACCACTGCTGCTGCACCATGAGGAAGAAACAACCCTTGGGAAAGATCTTCAAGCTCACTGCTCCTGCATCACGAGGAAGAAACAATCCTTGGGAAAGATCTTCAAGATCACTGCTTCTGCACTGTGAGGAAGAAACAACCCTTGGAAAGATCTTCAAGATCCAATCCAACCACTGCTGCTGTACCAGGAGGAAGAAATAACCCTTGGGCAAGACCTTCAAGATCCAACCAACCACTGCTGCTGCACCATGAGGAAGAAACAACCCTTGGGAAAGATCTTCAAGCTCCAATCCAACCACTGCTGCTGTACCAGGAGGAAGAAATAACCCTTGGGCAAGACCTTCAAGGTCACTACTCCTGCACCATGAGGAAGAAACAACCTTTGGAAAAGACCTTCAAGATCCAACCAACCACTGTTCCTGCACTGTGAGGAAGAAACAACCCTTGGGAAAGACCTTCAAGATCCAATCCAACCACTGCTCCTGCACCACGAGGAAGACACAACCCTTAGAACCAAGGTCAAACTCCACTGTTGTAGCCCAGGGTGTCTGTGGCTATGGGCAGGGCTTCCTACTGTTCCCACAGAGGGTCACCAAACCCTCTGGTGAGTCACTTTGCAGCTAAGTGGAGGAAGAACAACCTTGGAGATGACCTCGGCGAGGGCAAGGCTGTGCTGTTCCCTTGGTTCTTGGCTTCCAGCTCCCTTTCCCGGGATGCCGACCTGGATATTGGTCAATAGAAGCTTTCTGCGGTGCAATCCTCCTCCCACCCCTGCAGTGATTCACTGGGGGGAAGCTGCCACCAGGACTGGAATGGTGGTGGGGCTGGTGGAGCTGGCAGGGAGGAACAGGAGCAGTAAGGCCAAAGGAATTTGGGAATGATCCTGAGTCCCTTGAAAGCTGCCCAGGGAGTCACAGGCAAGCACTTCCCTCCCAGTATGAGGAAGTGGTGCAGTGGTGTAATGGGGCAAAACCTAACGGATTTGGGGTTGTAAGACACAAGGAGGTAACTGGGAGAGGCTCTTCTGGATCAAAGGGACAAATTCAGAGCATTTTTTTTCTTTTTTTTGTTGTTTCTTTTTTATTTGTAACCAGTTGCAGTGGAAGACCAGGAGCAATCCTACAGGAGAGCAGCATGGAATGGTTTGGGTTGGGTTGAGTTGGGTTGGGTTGAGTTGGATTGAGTTGGGTTGGGTTGGGTTGAGTTGGATTGAGTTGAGTTGGGCTGGGGTTGGATTGAGTTGAATTGGATTGAGCTGGATTGAGTTGGGTTGGGTTAAGTTGGGTTGGATTGAGTTGGATGGAGTTGGGTTGGGTTGGGTTGGGTTAGGTTGAGTTGTTTTGGGTTGGGTTGAGTTGGATTGGGCTGGATTGAGTTGGATTGAGTTGGGTTGGATCTTGTTGGATTGAATTGACTTGTTTTGGATTGAGTTGGGTTGGGTTGAGTTATTTTGTGTTGGGTTGGGTTGGGCAGGACCACTGGGGAAGGTCTAGTCCAATAGGTTGTCTCTGATTGAGACAACCCTCTGCCAACAGGCTTTGTGCCAGCTGCATGTGGGCATTCACAGTACCCACCAGCAGCTCCAGAACCCACCAGCATGCCTGGCACCCACTGGTATCCGCATCACCCACCAGTATCCTCAACACCCAACAGCATCACCAGCATCACCAACACCCACTGACAGCCCCAGCACCCTCTGGCATCCATGGCATCCCCTGGCATCTCCAACACCCACTGGTATCCTCAACACCCACCAGCATTCCTGGCACACACTGGCAGCCCCAGCACCCACTGGCATCCCTGGTACCCACTGACAGCCTCAGCACCCAGCAGCATATGTGGCACACTCTGGCATCCCCATCACCCACCAGCATCCTTGGCAGCCACTGGCATCCCCAGCACCCACTGGGTGCCCCAGCCAGGCTCTGCTGTGGGGACACTGGGCAGGGGCACAGCTGTGCCCGTCTCCACTCCAACCACCCCCAGCCCCAGCTCCAGGGTCTCTTTTCCCACCCCCACAATTCCTGGGTTGTTTCCCCTGGCACCAGCAGCCCCTGGGGACTGGTTTTATCCCTTTCCCAGTTGCTCTATGGCTATCCCAGGGAATGTCCCAGGGGCTGCAGCTCCCATGGATATCCCAGGGAATGTCACCAGTGGGTGCCACCATTCCCAGCCATCTCTCTGTCCCCCAAGATCTCTTTAACCATCAAATGTTCTGATGTGGCAGGGAAAAAAAAAAAACAATGAAAAAGAGAAGAAAAGGAAAAAAGGGAAAAAAGGGAAAAAGAAAAAGGGAAAGGAAGGGAAAGAGAAAAGAAAAGAAAAAAGAAAAGAGAAAAGAAAAAAGAAAAGAGAAAAGAAAAGAAAAAAAGAAAAGAAGAAAGAAGGGGGAAAGAAAAATAAGATAAAAGGAGAAGAAAATAAAGGTAAAAAAGGAGAGAAAATGAAAAAAGAAAAAAGGAAAAATGAGAATAAAAAGGGGGAAATAAAAGAAGAAAAAGGATATAAAGGTGGAAAAAAGAGGATAGAAAAGAGAAAAATTAAGTAATAAAAAGGATAAGAGGGAAAAAAGGAGAAGAGGAAAAAAGGGGAAAAAGAAGAGGAAATGAGGGAAAGAAGAAAAAAGGGAAAGAAAGGAATAAGATGGAGAAAAAAGAGGACAAAAAAGGAGAAAAAATAAAAATTAAAGGAGAGAGGTGGGAAAAGGAATAATATGGAAAAAGGAGGATAAAGAAGGGAAAACACAAAAGGGGAAAAAGGAAAAAAAAAGGGAAAAGGAAAAATGAGAAAAAAAGGGGAAAAGGGAAAAAAGGAAAAAAGGGGGAAAGGAAAAAAAGAAAAAAGGGGGAAAAGAGAAAAAAGAGGGAAAAGAGAAAAAAAAAGAAAAAGGGGGAAAAGGAAAAAAAGGAAAAAGAATTTTAAAAGGAAGAAAATAAAGGAAAAAAGGGAGGGGAAAAAGTGGGAATAAAGGAAAAAAGGGGGAAAAAGGAGAATAAAGAGAAAAAAAGGGGGAAGGGGGAAAAATGGGGGGAAAAGGATTACAAAAAGGAGAAAAATCTTAAAAAAGAGAAGAAAACGAATCCAAGGATCCCCCCCAAACCTTCCTCCCCCCCCAAGCCTTCCCCCCCTTCCCCGCTTCGTGCCCCGCAGCCGCTGGGTAACAAGGGGGCTGTGTGCCTGTGCCCGGCATAAAGCCTCTGCCTGCTGTTTATCTTGGATTGGACCGGTGAAAAGTTAGGAAAAGGGAAAACATTCCCCTCCCTGCACACCCCCCCGCCCCGCACCTCCGCCGGCTCCCCTCGGCACTCCCCGAACCCCTTTCCCCAAGATCTTCCCCCCCCCCAAGGCCTTCTCCAATGTGTCCCCCCCCGCAAACCCAAACTGTCGTCACCGGGCTGGGGTTTGGCTCTTTTGCTGCTGTTGAAAGCAGAAATCAATCAGCTGGGGGCAGCCCTGCTGGGGGCGGGGGGGGTGGTGGTGGTGGTTTGGGGGTGGGAGTAGGGGGTTAGGGGGGGGGTCATTCCTTCCCCCCCCTTCCTCCTTCTCCCCCCCTCCACCGCTCCCCCCCGGTTTATTTTCTTAATTTATGGTCTGGAGATTCATCAAATTTCCTACCCAAGGCCCTCATTCTACCCTGGGCTGGATGGGACCCAACCCTGGGATGCTCCAATCCCTCCACCCTAAATTTTTGGGGGGGAGTCTGGGGGGCTCCTGGCGGGGGTGTGTGTGTGTGTCATTCCCTCCCTCCCCCCCTCCTTTATTTTCTTCATCTTTGGGTTGAGGATTCATCACATCTCCTACCCAAGGCCCCCATTCTACCCTGGGCTGGATGTGTCCCAACCCTGGAATGCTCCAATCCCTGCACCCTACATTAATCTGGGGGGGGGTGGGGGGTGGGCGTAAGGGAGAATTGGGGGAAGAGAAGAGGAGGGGGTCTCACGAGTTTTCCCCCTCCCCTATTTATTTTCTTCATCTTTGGGTTGAGGATTCATCACATCTCCTACCCAAGGCCCCCATTCTACCCTGGGCTGGATGTGTCCCAACCCTGGGATGCTCCAATCCCTGCACCCTACATTAATTTGGGGGGGGAGGGAGGGGGATGGACTCTCAGGGGTTTTCCCCCTCCCCTATTTATTTTCTTCATCTTTGGGTCAAGGATTCATCAAATCCTCTACCCAAGGCCCCCATTTACCCTGGACTGGATGTGTCCCAACCCTGGGATGCTCCAATCCCTGCACATAATTTTTTTTGGGGGGGAGGGTGGGGGGCTCCAATCATACTGGACTCAAACCATTCCCTCCACTCCCTCCCCTCTCCTTACTGGAGATATTTTTTTTCCTGGCTTTATCTCACAGGCTCTGGAGTTGGTTTTGGGTTTTTTTCGCTGCCAGCTCCCCCAAAAAAGGCTCTTTCATAGCTGGGATTTTGGGATTCCCTCTCCCTCCCCCTCTCCCACCTCGGCTTCGTCAATGTCTGTTTGATTCCACGAGCTTTGGAAGGGTTTTTCTTGTTTTGTTTTGCTTTTATCCTAAAAAAAAAAAGAAATAAAAAAGAAATAAAAATTTAGAAAAAAGAAATAAAAATAAAAAAGAAATAAATAAAAAAGAAATTAAAAAAAAAGAAATAAAAAGAAAAAAGAAATAAAAAGAAAAAAGAAATAAAAAGAAAAAAGAAATAAAAAGAAAAAAGAAATAAAAAGAAAAAATAAAAAGAAAAAATAAAAAGAAAAAATAAAAAGAAAAAAGAAATAAAAAGAAAAAGAAATAAAAAGAAAAAAGAAATAAAAAGAAAAAAGAAATAAAAAGAAAAAGAAATAAAAAGAAAAAAGAAATAAAAAGAAAAAAGAAATAAAAAGAAAAAAGAAATAAAAAGAAAAAGAAAAAAAAAGAAAAAAGAAATAAAAGAAAAAGAAATAAAAAGAAAAAAGAAATAAAAAGAAAAAGAAAAAAAAGAAAAAAAATGAAAAAAAAAAACTTCTTGAGGGATTTTCTCCTTTTTCCCAGATATTTCCTTTTAGCTCCTTCGTGTTGGAGCTTTTCCTTCCCCAAAAGAGAAAAAAAAAAATCCCTCCATAAAGAAAGGATTTGGGGAGCTAAAGGTCAAATTTGGGCACTAGAAACCAAAAATAAAAAGGATTTGTTGGGTTGGCTGCAGGCTGCTGGCTGCAGGTTGGGGAGGGCAAAGGTGGAGGTCAGGTTGTAGATAAATATAATGAGGTAGTTAATTAATCAGTCATTTGTTTATCTATTTATGGATTAATTTAATTGTTTATTAATCCTTCTGTGTTTTTTTTCCCCAATTCATTTCTAGTCATTAATTTTTTTGGCTTTTTTTTTAGGCCTCTATCGATTTTTGGTTCCTTTCAGGCATTTTTTTAGCCATTTCTTTTTTTTTTTTTTTTTCCTCCCAACTCCTTTCACTCTTCAGTTTTGTTTGTTCCAATTCGCCATCAGTAATTTATTAATTGATTTTTTAGGTATTTTTTTTAGCCATTGAAATTTAATTTAGTTTCAGTTGTTGTTTTAGGCATTTTGAGGGAATGAATTAATTCTTTGGGCATTTATATCGATTTTTGTCATTTTTAATTTTTTTATTTCATTTATTTCAATGAATTTTAAATCAATTCTCGATTCCTATTTATTTATTTTTATTTCATTTATTTCAAGGAATTTCAAATAAATTCTTGGTTCTTATTTATTTATTTATATTTCATTTATTTCAAGGAATTTTATGATAAATTCTTGCTTTTTATTTATTTATTTATTTGTTATTTCATTTTTTTTCAGTGAAGTTTAAATCAGTTCTTGATTCTTATTTATTTATTTCATTCATTTTAATGAATTTTAAATGAGGTCTTTATTCTTATTTATTTATTTATTTTCCATTTCATTTATTTCAAGGAATTGTAAATCAGTTCTTGATTCCTATTTATTTGTTCATTTTTATTTCATTTATTTCAAGGAATTTTAAGTCAATTATTGATTCTCAGTCATTTCCCCATCGTTTTTCCTCTATTTTCCTTCATTTTTTAATGTATTGTTTTAAACGTAATTAATTTTCATTCCTTTTGCTTCCTTTTGATTCATTTCCTGCTTTTCAATTTATCAATTTATTCAGTTTTTCTTTACTTTTAGCCATTTTTAGTCGTTTATTGATTTCTTTTGGCCCTTCATTCATTTTAATGCATTTTTAACTCATTTTTAGTCATTTGTGGCTTTGTTTTTAATTCCATCCATTTTTAATCACACACCTATTATTTTTTTTATTCATTCATCAACTCATTTTTACTTCCTTTATTTATTTATTCCTTTCTGAGGAACTTTATCTCTCCATTCTTTGGTCACTTCCTTATTAATTTCAAAGTAATTGATCAATTTCTTTAGTCAATTATCCACCCACCTATTTATTTATTTATTTATTTATTTATTTTTAGTCATTTATTCACTTTTTAAGTCATTTATTCATTCACTTTTTAAAGTAATTATTCACTTTTAGTCATTTTTTGACTGATTTACTGACTTTTAAGTTAATTTTTGAGTAACTTAGTCTTTATTTTTGGGCATTTATCCAGTCATTTTCTTGTTAATGTATTACTTTGTAGTCATTTATCTATTAATTATTTATTTTTTAATTATATTTTAAAAAATTTATGTCTTCGTTTTGATGATTTTTCCTTTTTACACGTTTATTCTTTTTCAATACATTTATTTTTTAATTTTTAGCAATGTAACTATGATTTTGATTCATTTAAAATTGATTGGTTGATTTATAGTAATTTATTTATTTATTTTAAAACATAAATTAAAAATAAGAATTTGTTATTAATTTATTTGTTATTGTCAGTCATACCTATTAGTTTTTTATTCATTTATTCCATTGAAATGTAATTTCTGTCTTAATTTTATTCACTTTAAAATGATTTTTAAATCAATTTATTTATTAATTTGCCAGATTCATTTTGAAATTCATTTTTTGTTCGTGTTTTAAATCATTTTTGTATTGCTTTTTGCTTCCTTTTGAGGCATTTGCCTATTTGTTGTTAAATTTTACCTTTCAACTCACTATCAGTTTTAAGTTTTAATTGTTAGTTTACAATTCTACAGAAGTTGTACTTTAAAATTTTGTTTTAAAGTGAATTCAACGTTAGGTTTTAATTTTCAAATTCAATCGTGAATTATTTTGAACAATTTTAAATTTAAATAGCTATTTCTCAATTTAATGTAATTATTTTTATTGCAATGCGATTGCTTTAGATTTTTTAATTATTTAAAAAAAATTAATCAAATCCTTATTTAATTTTATTTGAATTTCTAAAAATGGAATTATTTTTAATTTAATGTAATTGCTTTTAATCTAATATAATTATTTTTTATTGTAATGTGATTGCTTTAAATTTGACTTTATTACTTTTAAAATTTAATGAAACTGTTATTTAATTTAAGTTTATTTGAAATTTTTTAAAAATGTAATTATTTAAAATTTAATTTAATTATTTTAAATGGAATTATTTTCACTTTAATTTGACTGTTTTATATTTTATGCAATGATTGAAAATTTTAATTTATTTTAATTCCATTTATTTTAATTAAATTTGATTCAATTGTTATTAATCACTTTAATTTAATGCATTTTAATTTAATTGTTAATTAATTTATTTCTACTTAATAGTTTTAAAATTTAATTTCACTATAATTTGATTACTTAACTATTTTTAATTTAAATTTACTCTTTAAACTCTTTTATTTTTTCTTTTTAAAGTTAATTCTCATTTTTAATCCATTTATTTCTCCCTCCCCACCCATGGATGGGGCTAAGCCCAGCTCAGCCCAAGCAGGACTGGAAGCAGAGGATGGAGCGGCAGCTCCGGAGCCGGTGCCGCGGGTGGGGGTCAGGTCCCTCTGCCAGGTGTTGTGGCAGCTGTGGGCTCGCCGTAAGCGCCCGCGGTCAGCCCCAGCCTCCTCCGCTCCTGCCGCACACAAGAGCCATTGAGCTGCGGGTGCTGGCCAGCTGCGGAGCACTGGAGAGGCTGCACGTCTGGCCCTGCCCTCAGACATCCCCAGGCCACAACATGTTTGGCCGCCTCCTTCTCTTCTTCTTCTCTTTCTCCTCTTTTCCCCCTTCTCCTTTTCCCCCTTCCCTTTTCCCCCCTTCCCCCCTTTTCCCCCTCCACCCCTTTCCCCCTTCCCCCCATTCCCACCATCCCTTTCCCCCTTCCCCCTTTTTCCCCCCCTTTTCCCTCCTTTGCCCCCTTCCCCCCTTTCCCCCCTTCCTTTTCCCCCCTTCCCATTCTCCTCCCTTTCCCCCCTTCCCATTCTCCTTCCCCTTCCCATTCTCCTTCCCTTTCCCCCCTTCCCATTCTCCTTCCCTTCCCATTCTCCTTCCCCTTCCCATTCTCCTTCCCCTTCCCATTCTCCTTCCCCTTCTCCTTCCCCTTCCTCCTTCCCATTCTCCTTCCTCCTTCCCATTCTCCTTCCTCCTTCCCATTCTCCTTCCCCTTCCCATTCTCCTTCCCCTTCTCCTTCCCCTTCCCATTCTCCTTCCCCTTCTCCTTCCCCTTCCCATTCTCCTTCCCCTTCTCCTTCCCCGTCCCATTCTCCTTCCCCTTCCCCTTCCTCCTTCCCATTCTCCTTCCCCTTCCTCCTTCCCATTCTCCTTCCCCTTCCCATTCTCCTTCCCCTTCCCATTCTCCTTCCCCTTCCCCTTTTCCTTTCCATTCCCCTTCCCTTTCCAATTCCCCTTCTCCTCCTTCTCAGGGGGTTTTCTCCAAGGGCTTTGTGGTGGGACCCCACAGCCATGACTGCAGTGGGGTGGGATGTGTGGAGCTGGGAAGGGCAGGAGGGTATTGGGGAAGGTTTGGGGGAAGCAGACCCCTAAGTGGCTGTGGGACACACTGGGAAGGGGTTGAGAAGCTCAGGACACCCTTCCAGTGCAGGTGGGACCCCCTGGGTGGGAGGCTGTTGGGGTGGGTTTGGAAGTAGCAGCCTCCAGCATGTGTGGGACACACCTGGAATGGGTTGGGAGGCTCAGGATAATCTTTCAACACAGGTAGGACCCACAGGTCAGGAGGGTTTAGGGCTGGCTTTTGGGGTGCACCCCCAAATGACTGTAGGACACATTGGGAAGGGTTTGGGAGGCTCAGGATGCCCTTCCAATGCAGGTGGGATCTACCAGGTGGGAGAGTTTGGGAGAAGCAAGTCCCAGACTCACTGGGAAGGGGCTGGGAGGATCTGGAGACCCTTCCAAAGCAGCTGAGACCCTCCAGGTAGGAGGATCTGGGGGAAGCAGGTCCCTGACAGCTGCAGGACTCACTGGATAGGGGCTGGGAGGATCTTGATACTCTTGAAACCCACCAGGTAGGGCATCCCAAACATCCATCCAAGGTTTCCATGCCCGAGAAGCCCTCTCCATGCCCATGGCTTTTTTTTTTTATTCTCTCAGCCACCAGAGCCGGGCACAAGGGAGCTCAGTCCCCAGCTGGGGAGAGAGCAAAACAAACCTCCCCAAGCCCAGGTGGAAGGCAGAACAGAGGCCCTCAGTCCGCGGGGGGGTCATTAATCCCTGGGTGCCAGCAGGCAGAGCAGCAGGTCACAATGCATGGCACATGCCCCAGCTGCCTGGCTTTGCCCTTGTTCTCCTGGGCTGCAGGACTCAGTGGGAAGGGGCTGAGAGGATCTGGATAACCTTCCAAAGCAGCTGAGACCCTCCAGGTGGGAGAGTTAAGGTGGGAAGCAGAGCCTGGATGGCTGCAGGACAGACTGGGAAGGGGCTGGGAGGCTCAGGATACCCATCCAAAGGAGCTGAGATCCTCCAGGTAGGAAGATTTGGGGAAAGCAGATTCCAGGCGGCTGCAGGACTCACTGGGAAGGGCTGAGAGGATCTGGAGACCATTCCAAAGCATCTGAGACACTCCAGGTAGGAGGATTTGGGGAAAGCAGATCCCAGACAGCTGCAGGACTCATTGGGAAGGGGCTGGGAGGATCTGGAGACCCTTCCAAAGCAGCTGAGACCCTCCAGGTAGGAGGATCTGGGGAAGTAGGTCCCTGACAGCTGCAGGACTCACTGGGAAGGGGCTGGGAGGATCTTGATACTCTTGAAACCCACCAGGTAGGGCATCCCAAACATCCATCCAAGGTTTCCATGCCCGAGAAGCTCTCTCCATGCTCACTTTGTTTTTTTTTATTCTCTCAGCCACCAGAGCCGGGCACAAGGGAGCTCAGTCCCCAGCTGGGGAGAGAGCAAAACAAACCTCCCCAAGCCCAGGCGGAAGGCAGAACAGAGGCCCTCAGTCCGCGGGGGGGTCATTAATCCCTGGGTGCCAGCAGGCAGAGCAGCAGGTCACAATGCATGGCACATGCCCCAGCTGCCTGGCTTTGCCCTTGTTCTCCTGGGCAGGGGCCATCACCATTTGCATTGTGCCTGCCTGGCAGAGTTCGCCAACGCCACCCCGGGGCGAGGCTGAGTCAGCGCCGCGGCCCCCACGCAGCGACCTCCCGGGCATCCGTGAGGACCCAGCGGCTCTGGAGCTGGGCAAGTTTGGGATAACATCGGTGGAGGAGAAGGGAAAAAAGAAAAAAAAAACAAACCCAAACACCCCAACCCCAAAGCCAAAGCAACGTTGGCTTTCCTCAGGAACGTGGGAAAGCAAACAGAGAGGGCTGAGGTTGCCCAGGGGTTGCAGATAGGCAACCCCCAACCCTCCCCCCTCCCCCCCACACACCTCCCACGGGAATGAGTCACCTTCGGAAGCTGGAGATTGGAGGTGAAGGATCTGGGAGCTTCAGGGAGCTTCGAGGAGCTTCAAGGAGCTGCAGGGAGCTGCGTGTGACTCAGCCCAGCAGGAATTTGTACCTGCCCAGGGAAGTCACACACAGGTAGAACAGGTCCAGGCTGCCATAACTCCTCCAGGAAGAGGAGACAAGAGAGAGAGAGAGAGAGAGAGAGAGAAAGCCCTGGAGGGGTCAGATGTTCCCAAGCCCTTGGAGATCCTCAGAGATCTTGCAGAGCCTCACACCTGCGTTTCCCAAGTGAGACAAAGCCCAGGAGGGGGAAGGTTCAGCTTCTCCACCTCAGCCCAACTAATTGGCCCTTGCACAGCTGCTGCTGCTGCTGCTGCCTTTGGACCTTGCAGTCTTTGACTCAAGTGGTGCCAGGGGAGGATCAGGTTGGACAGGAGGAGCAATTTCTTCAGCCCAAAGGGGTGTTGGGCACTGGAAGAGGTTGCCCAGGGAGGTGGTGGAGCCAAATCCTGGAGGGGCTTAAAAGATGTTTGGATGAGGAGCTTAGGGCCATGGTCTGAGAGCTGTGTGCAGGGAGATGTTGGGTTGTGGTTGGGCTCAAAGACCTTAGGGTCTCTTCCAAGCAGACCTTAGGGTCTGGCCTCTTCCAAGCAGAGTTCTGTGATTCACTTGACCATAGAACACCAAAAAAGAGCTGAATTTGGCTCAAAATTGACTGCAACGAGCCCCTGACAGCTGGGAGGATGGAGAAGGTGGCAGGGCAAGGTTTGTTGTGTCCCCTCCAACCCCTGTCCCTGTCTTCAGCAGTGATGGGGACCAGGGAGTGTGATGAGGCTGTGTGCTCCCTGCCTTGGAGCCTCAAGCAGAAGGTGACACTGCAAGGATGAGCTGGTGACACCCTGAGGGGCCCCTCTATGAATAAGGTGGGGACAGGATGAAGATGGGCTGGTGACACTGCAAGGATCCCCTCCATGAATGAGGTGGGAAAGGGAGGAGGACAGGCTGGTGACACCAGGAGGGTCCCCATCACAAATAGGGTGATGATGGGATGAGGACAGGCTGGTGACACGAGGAAGGTTCCTTCTACAGATGAGGTGGGGATGAAATGAGGACAGGCTGGTGACACCAGGAGAGTCCCCATCACAAAAGAAATGGGGGTGGGATGGGACAGGCTGGTGACACCAGGAGGGTCCCCATCACAAATGAAGTGGGGATGGGATGACAATGGGCTGGTGACACCAGGAGGGTCTCCTCCCCAGGTGATTTGGGGTCAGGACAAGGATGGGCTGATGTCACCAGGAGGGTCTCCTCCCCAGGTGATTTGGGGTCAGGACAAGGATGGGCTGATGTCACCAGGAGGGTCCCCTCCCCAGGTGATTTGGGGTCAGGACAAGGATGGGCTGATGTCACCAGGAGGGTCTCCTCCCCAGGTGATTTGGGGTCAGGACAAGGATGGGCTGATGTCACCAGGAGGGTCCCCTCCCCAGGTGATTTGGGGTCAGGACAAGGATGGGCTGATGCCAGCAAGAGGATCCCCTCCTGGGGGAGGTAGGGACATGAAGCCACGGTGCCAGCCTGCCCCTTACAGAGGGACACCAGGGAGCAAACGTACCCTGGGTGGGGACAGGAGCCCTGTGGCTGAGGGGACCCCACCCTGCCCGTGGCCCTGTGCTGGGGTGGGGGCTGGAAGGCAGCAGGAAGGGGAAGATGGCGCTGGGGAGCCCGGGGAGCCCTGCGCTTGCTCACGGCAGCACTGAGCTGGTTTTGTTCCCTTGCAAAACAAACTCCAGGGCTGGGATGCTGCCAAGCCTGGAAAATTTCGAGTGGAAGGAGCAGAGCAGGCAGAGTTGAGAGCTTGGAGAAGAGGAGGCTGAGGGGAGACCTCCTGGCTCTCTCCAGCTCCCTGAAAGGAGGCTGGAGCCAGGTGGGGGTTGGGATCTTCTGTCAAGCAACAAGGGACAGGGTGAGGGGAAATGGCTTCAGGTTGCACCAGGAGGGGTTTGAGCTGGATATGAGGAAAGATTTCTTTTCCTGCTGGAGTGGTCAGAGGTTGGAACAGGCTGCCCAGGGAGGTGGTGGAGTCACCATGCCTGGAGGTATTCTGGAAGCCTGTGGCCATGGCACTCAGGGCCATGGATTAGTGGCCATGGTGGTGTTGGTTTGACTCGATGACCTTAGAGAGCTTTTCCAGCCTTAAGGATCCTCTGATCCTCTGAGCATGGCCATGAGTGGGTGCAGGCAAGCTGCAGGGAGCTCAGGAGGACACTCACTGCCACCATCTGCTGGAGAGGGACTTTGGATAAGGGCTTGGTGTGCCAGGACGAGGGACAACGGCTTTGAGCTGGGAGAGGGAAGATTGAGACTGGAGATGAGGAAGAAATTCTTCCCAGTGAGGGTGGGAAGACATTGGCACAGGTTGCCCAGGGAGACTATGGATGTCCCCTCCCAGGAGGGTGTTCAAGGCCAGGTTGGATGAAGCCTTGACCAATCTGGGCTGGTGGGAGGTGTCCCTGCCCATGGCAGGGAGGGTTGGAACTGGATGATGTCTGAGATCAACCCAAACCATTCCGTGGTTTCATGATCTTCAAGGCCCCTTCCAACCCAAACCCTTCTGTGATTCTCTGGTGCAGGCTCTGCCCTTCAGGCCTTACGACAGCCCTGGGCTGATGCAAGGAGGGGAATTCTGGCAGGGAGACGGGATTTGGGTTTCTGGGGATGGTTTCTATTTTGGGGGCTGTGTTGCAATGGTTTCCTGAGCTGTGACATGGCAGCTTGGTTGGGTGATGCCATCCCTGCCAGCTGCCTCGTTTCACAAGAGCTGCCCCCAGGAAAACGCCCTTGGCAGAGCCTGATTCAGCTTCCCCTCCAGACAGCCCCTGCCAAGCCTCCTCACCTTCTCCCTGCAGGCTCCTGGAGAACCTCAGCCCTTCAAGACTATCTGGCAGCTGAGCTCTCCTGGGACACAGAGCCATGGCCCCTCTGGTGTCATCAACCAGGATGAAAAGTTTGACCCCCAGAGCCTCCCAAGCTGGGCAGTCTGCAGGGCAGCCATTAGAAATGGTGTGGGCAGCAGAAGCAGGGCAGTGCCCTCCTGGGCTGGGCACTGGGGAGGCCACACCTGGAGTGCTGGGGGCAGGGTTGGGCTCCTCACTGCAAGAAGGACCTTGAGGGCTGGAGCAGGGCCAGAGAAGGGCAATGAAGGTGGGGAAGGGTCTGGAGAAGAGGGCTGGGGAGGAGCAGCTGAGGGAGCTGGGGAGAAGGAGGCTGAGGGGAGAGCTTCTGGCTCTGTCCAGCTCCCTGAGAGGAGGCTGGAGCCAGGTGGGGGTTGGGCTCTTGTGCCAAGGAACAAGGGACAGAAGAAGAGAAATGGCTTCAGGTTGTCCCAGGGCAGGTTTAGGTTGGACCTGAGGAACAATTTCTTGTCCTTGACCGTTGTCAAGGCCTGGCCCAGGCTGCCCAGGGCAGTGGTGGAGTCTCCATCCCTGGAGGGGCTTCAAAGCCCTGGAGCTGTGGTGCTGAGGGCCATGGTTTGGTGGTGCCCTGGCAGTGCTGGGGTTAATGTTGACCTTGAAGGTCTTATCCAGCCAGAAGGATTCTGTAATTCCACAATCCCACTCCTCTGTGCTTGTACAAAATGACCTTTTCCTTCTTCCATTACACCAAGGACCTCAGTGACAACGTTCAGCACATCCCTCAGGGCTCTGTGCTGGTCACCTGGGGGAGGCTGTGACTCCCTCCTTGGCTGAAAGTGCAAACCCAAGAGGTTCATTTGGAAGCCCAGAGTGGCTTCTTTGCTTTGCCCTTCCCCAGCTTCCCAACCCAGCTGCCATCCTCTTCCACCCTTCTGAACAGCGAGAGGGACACCAAATGCCTCCTGGAGCATCACAAAAGGCAGGGGTTGACGTCAGGGGCTGAAGGCCAGGAGAAGGGAAGCTGTGTTTTGGGGGGGGGGGGGTGGGGTGTGGGAAATTACACAAATTAAAAAAGGACAATTTCTGTCTAGGAAAGGCAGGGCTGTGAAAGGAGTCCTTCTTCAGAGCTCTCCAGGAGCCTGGGCACAGAACAAGAAAAGCTTTTGAAAAGCCGAGGCAAGGGCTCGGCCGCCGGCCAGCCGAGGAGCCCGGCGGAAAATTCTCCTCTCTGGAAGCTGGGGAGACATCCCAGCAGGGCTCCTGGGGGGTTCCAGCTCCTTCCCTGGGAGGGAGGAGGCTGGGTCCTGGGAAAAGTGGTTTTGGAGTTTCTGGCATCCTTTATCTGCTCGTGGGGGGACTGCCTCTCCTCCCTTCCCCCCAGCGATGGTACCGAGGGCAAGGTGGGAATGGTCCAGGTTGGCCCAGAGAGGTTGGAGCTGTCCCATCCCTGGAACCATCCCAGGGCAGGTTGTTTGGGGCTCTGAGCAACCTGCTCATGGTGGGGCCGCATCCCCCTGCCCCCTGCCCCAGTGATGGTACCAAGGGCAAGGTGGGGATGGTGTGGAGGTGTGTCAGAGAGAGAGAGGAGCAAGGGGGATGGAGCAAAACTAGAAGTGGGGAGATTCAGATTGGATGTGAGGAAGAAATTCTTCCCCAGGAGGGTGGTGAGAGACTGGCACAGGTTGCCCAGGGAGGTGGTGGAAGCCTCATCCCTGGAGGTTTTTGCAGCCAGGCTGGAGGTGGCTGTGAGCAACCTGCTGTGGTGTGAGGTGTCCCTGTCCATGGCAGGGGGGTTGGAACTGGCTGAGCCTTGAGCTCCCTTCCAACCCTGACAATTCTGTGATCCTATGGTCCAGGTTGCCCAGAGAGATGGAAGCTGCCTCATCCCTGGAAGCATTCCAGGCCAGGTTGTTTGGGGCTCTGAGCAACCTGCTCTAGCTGGGGAGGACCCTGCTGACAGCAGGGGGGTTGGAGTAGGTGACCTTTTGAGGTCCCTTCACCCCAAACCAGCTCATGATTCTATGGCTGCCCAGCATGGCACAAGCTCTGGATCCAGGGCTGTGCCAGGAGGACTCTGTGGAGGGCTGGAGCTGCTCTGCTGTGAGGACAGCCTGAGAGAGTTGGGGTTGTGCAATCTGGAGAGGAGAAGGCTCCCAGGAGACCTTCTTGTGGCCTTCCAGGATCTGAAGAGGGCTCCAAGAAAGCTGGGGAGGGACTTTTGAGGGTGTCAGGGAGTGATAGGACTGGGGGGAATGGAAGAAAACTAGAAGTGAGGAGATTCAGATTGGATGTGAGGAAGAAATTCTTCCCCAGGAGGGTGGGGAGAGACTGGCACAGGCTGCCCAGGGAGGTGGTGGAAGCCTCATCCCTGGAGGTTTTTGCAGCCAGGCTGGATGTGGCTGTGAGCAACCTGCTGTGGTGTGAGGTGTCCCTGCCCATGGCAGGGGGGTTGGGACTGGCTGAGCCTTGAGGTCCTTTCCAACCCTGACAATTCCATGATTCCAAAACCACCCAAAAAAAAAAAAAAAAAAAAAAAAAAAGGCAGGAAAATCTCCTATGTGACCATACACAGAGGTGATTCTGGGAGCCTTGCACCTTCTCAAGGTGCCCAGCAGGCCCCTGTCACACCACTAAAGCACCCAGAAACCCCTTAAAACTATTGGGGAAGCCCCAAATGGGCTTGAAATGAAGTTTCTCCCTCCTGGGCTGCCCTGCTCCCTGGGGATTTGTGGATGATGCCAACGTGGAGGAGACACCAAAACGGGAAGCTGGCCAGAACAGAGATGGGAACAGCAAAGAGCATCCAGCTCCTGCCTTCCTCAGCTGCACAAAGTTCTCATTCCATCAATCCCAGCTTTCACAATTTGCCTTTTTCTCCCACCCCCCTCCTCCTTTTCCTCCCTCCCCCTCCATTTGTTCCCTAAATCACCGTTAAATACCAAAGGGCCAGAAATCTAAAGAGAAAAGAGGACTTGGAGGTTTGCCCAGCTACCTCCAGCCAACGGAAAAAAAAAAAAAAAAAAAAACCCAAGCCCTCTTCCTTTGGCTGCTGCTGGGGTGGTGGCTTGAAGGCAAAATGCTGATCCCCAGCACCCCGAAATTCCTGGGTAGCTGAAAAAGGAACCAGATGACGCCGGTGGTGACCAGCTGGCTGGGGCTGCTCTGAACTCACCAACCTCACCCTGCTGAGCTGGGGAAGGTCCTGGGCAGGGACCATGAGCAGTTCAGTGGGGAAGGAAGAGGTTTTTAAGGGGTGTAGGTGAGGATTTTTGGGGGTAGGTGAGTTTTTGAGGGGGGGTAGGTGAGGTTTTAGGAGGTGCAGATGAGGTTTTAAGGGGTGTAGGTGAGGTTTTAGGGGGTGTAGGTGAGGTTTTAGGGGTGCAGGTGAGGTTTTAGGGGTGCAGGTGAGGTTTTGGGGGTGTAGGTGAGGTTTTTGGGGTGCAGATGAGGTTTTAGGGGGTGTAGGTGAGGTTTTAGGGGGTGTAGGTGAGGTTTTAGGGGTGCAGATGAGGTTTTAGGGGTGTAGGTGAGGTTTTAGGAGGTGCAGATGAGGTTTTAAGGGGTGTAGGTGAGGTTTTGTGGGGGTGTAGGTGAGGTTTTAGGGGTGCAGGTGAGGTTTTAGGGGTGCAGATGAGGTTTTAGGGGGTGTAGGTGAGGTTTTAGGGGTGTAGGTGAGGTTTTAGGGGTGCAGGTGAGGTTTTAGGAGGTGTAGGTGAGGTTTTTGGGGTGCAGATGAGGTTTTAGGAGGTGTAGGTGAGGTTTTTGGGGTGCAGATGAGGTTTTAGGGGGTGTAGGTGAGGTTTTAGAGGGTGCAGATGAGGTTTTTGGGGTGCAGATGAGGTTTTAGGGATGAGGTTTTAGGGATGTAGATGAGGTTTTTGGGGGTGTAGGTGAGGTTTTAGGGGGTGCAGATGAGGTTTTAGGGATGTAGATGAGGTTTTTGGGGGTGTAGATGAGGTTTTTGGGGGTGTAGATGAGGTTTTAGGGGATGCAGATGAAGTTCTAGGAGGTGTAGGTGAGGTTTTAAGGGTGCAGATGAGGATTTAGGGGGTGTAGATGAGGTTTTTGGGGTGCAGATGAGGTTTTAGGGGGTGTAGGTGAGGTTTTAGGGGGTGTAGGTGAGGTTTTAGGGGTGTAGGTGAGGATTTAGGGGGTGTTGATGAGGTTTTTGGGGATGTAGGTGAGGTTTTAGGGGGTGCAGATGAGGTTTTTGGGGGTGTAGGTGAAGTTTTAGGGGGTGTAGGTGAGGTTTTAGGGATGTAGATGAGGTTTTTGGGGGTGTAGATGAGGTTTTAGGGGATGCAGATGAAGTTCTAGGAGGTGTAGGTGAGGTTTTAAGGGTGCAGATGAGGATTTAGGGGGTGTAGGTGAGGTTTTAGGGGGTGCAGATGAGGTTTTCGGGGTGCAGATGAGGTTCTAGGGGGTGTGGATGAGGTTTTCGGGGTGCAGATGAGGTTTCTGGGTGTAGATGAGGGTTTTTTGGGGGTAGATTATTTTTTTGGGGTGTAGATGGAGTTCTAAGGGGTGTAGATGAGGTTTTTTTGGGTGTAGATGAGGTTCTAAGGGGTGCAGGTGAGATTTTTAGGGTGTGGATGAGATTTCTCGGGCGCAGAGGAAATTTTTTTGGGGGGTATATGAATTTTTTGAGGGGTTATGAGGTTTATGGGGTATATATGATGCTTTGGGGGGCATTGATGAGGTTTTTTGGGGGCTCTAAATGAAATTTTAGGGGGGCTATGAGACCGATGTTTTAGGGGGTGTAGTTCAGCTTTTGGGGGCGTAGATGAGGTTTTTGGGGGTGTAGATGAAGTTTTTAGGGTTGTAGATGAGGTTTTTGGGGGTGCAGGTGGGGTTTTAGGGGTGCAGATGGGGTCTCAGGGGCTGCAGATGAGGTTTTAGGGGATGTAGGTGAGGTTTTTGGGGTGTAGATGAGGATTTTTGGGGGTAGGTGAGTTTTTTAGGGGGTGTAGGTGAGGTTTTCGGGGTGCAGATGAGGTTTTACAGGTGCAGATGAGGTTTTAGGGGGTGCAGATGAGGTTCTAGGGGGTGTAGATGAGGATTTTGGGGTGCAGATGAGGTTTTAGGGGGTGTAGATGAGGTTCTAGGGGGTGTAGATGAGGATTTTGGGGTGCAGATGAGGTTTTTAGGGTTGTAGATGAGGTTTTTAGGGCTGTAGGTGAAGTTTTTAGGGTTGTAGATGAGGGTTTTGGGGGTGCAGATGAGGTTTTGGGGGGCGTAGGTGGGGCTTTAGGGGGTGCAGATGGGGTCTCAGGGGCTGCAGATGAGGTTTTAGGGGGTGTAGATGACATTTTGGGGTGCAGATGAGATTTTAGGCAGTGCATACAAGATTTCAGGGGGTGCATGAGGGTTTTTTTAGGGGGGGGGGTCTACAAGGCGTCTACACGGACACGACCCCGAGGGGTAGCTTGGAGGGTTCGCCCTGGTGCCAAGGGCCACCACTAAGCGATGCCAGCCCCAGGGCTGTGCCCGAGTGCTAGGAGGAGCAGGGCACCCAACTCGGGGCTCTCCCGGAGCTGAGCAGCCCTGGCTGGGAGGATGGTGCCATCTCCTGGCATCAGCAGGGCTTCGACTCCCCCAATCGGAAAGGCTCAGCTTGGAAGGGACCTTCGGAGATCATCTCCTCCAACTTCCCCTGCTGCGGGCAGGGACACCTCTCAGCTAGACTCAGCTGCTCCAAGCTTCATCCAACCTGGCCTTGAACGCTTCCAGGGAGCTGTTCTGAGGTGAAGATTTCAGCCAGGTCCTTGCTGGAGCAGCACCAGCTGCAGGTTAGTGACAGACAGAATCATAGACTCATAGTCAGGGTTGGAAGGGACCACAAGGCTCAGCCAGTTCCAACCCCCCTGCCATGGCCAGGGACACCTCACACCACAGCAGGCTGGCCAGAGCCTCATCCAGCCTGGCTGCAAACACCTCCAGGGATGGAGCCTCAGCCACCTCCCTGGACAACCCATTCCAGGCTCTCACCACTCTCATGGGGAAGAACTTCTTCCTCACATCCAGTCTGAATCTCCCCACTTCCAGCTTTATTCCATTCCCCTCAGTCCTATCACTCCCTGATAGCCTAAAAAGTCCCTCCCCAGCTTTCTTGCAGCCCTCTTCAGATCCTGCAAGGCCACAAGAAGGTCTCCTGGGAGCCTTCTCCTCTCCAGCCTGCACAACCCCAACTCTCTCAGGCTGTCCTCATAGCAGAGCAGCTCCAGCCCTCTGCTCATCCTCATGGCCCTTCTCTGGACACCTTCCAGCACCTCCAGATCCCTCTTGGAACAGAGGCTCCAGAACTGGATGCAGTACTCCAGGTGTGGTCTCAGCAGAGCTGAGCAGAGAGGGAGAATCCCCTCCCTGGCCCTGCTGGCCACACTTCTCCTGCTGCAGCCCAGGCTCTGCTTGGCTCTCTGGGCTGCAAGTGCTCACTGCTGGCTCCTGTTGAGCTTCTCATCCCCCAGCACCCCCAAGTCCCTCTCCTCAGGGCTGCTCTCCAGCCAGTCCCTGCCCAGCCTGCATTTGTGCTTGGGATTGCCTTGACCCAGCTGCAGGACCTTGCACTTGGTCTTGTTGAACCTCCTGAGGTTGGCTTTTGCTCACCTCTCCAGCCTGTCAAGGTCCCTCTGGAGGTTGCCCAAGGCAGACTGAGGTTGCCTAAGGCAGATGGAGGTTGCCCTAGACACAAACTCTGCTCATTCCCTGCAGTGTGAATCCAGGCTGACCTTTTCCTTCCTTCCTTCTTTCTTTCTTATTCTTTCTTCTTTATCAGGTGGGGGCAGAACCCTCAGCTACAGTGGAGCCACCATGGCACAACTGCAGTAGAACAAAAGGCACCAAGGAGACCTGAAAATGCTGACTTCAGCTTTTCCTTCTTTCTTTCTTCTATATCAGGTGGGGGCAGAACCCTCAGGTATGGTGGAGCCACCATGGCACAACTGCAGGAGAACAAAAGGCACGAAAGAGACATGGAAATGCTGACTTCAGCTTTGATTTCTGTGCCAGGACTCCTGCTCCTCCCTCCTTGGGAGAGCATGGGAAAGATTAAAGGGAGGAAGTGCTGGCAGGCATTTTCATTAAGGATCTTTGGCTAATTCCAAAGTGCCTATTAGTAGAAGACCTCTTGCAGTGCCTGTGGTCTGCATCCATCACAGCTGGGTCCTGGGTATTGATTGGTTTAGGTTTAATGCACCCCTTACATCTTTAATGTCTGAAGAGCTTCTTCCTGAAAGTGTCCTCAGCAGCAGGGGAAGAGGGAGGGGAGGCTGTGGTTGGATTCAGTCCAAATTTCCAAGGCTGGAAACGAGCTTCCAATAATTCTTTGGAGCTGTCTTCAGCAGACTGCAGGGCAATAATCCCCTCTTTAAAAGCAGTGATCTTCTCTTTCCCCCTCTTCAGAGGTTGCTTCCTGCAGAAAAAGTCACAGACCTGTGGCTGGGGATGGGGAGATGTGGACTCATGGATTCAGGGGATGGGTTGGGTTGGAAGGGACCTCAAAGCTCATCCAGTTCCAACCCCCCTGCCATGGGCAGGGACACCTCCCACCAGCCCAGGTTGCTCAAGGCCTTGAACACCTCCAGGGAGGGAGCATCCACAACCTCCCTGGGCAACCTGTCCTAGTGTCTCCCCCCACCCTCACTGCCAAGAATTTCTTCTTCATCTCCAGCCTCAATCTGTCCTTCCAACCCTGACAATGCTGTGATTCTGAAAGGGATCTCCACATGCTTTTACCCCAGGGGAAGTCCTCAAGGTGACTGCAGCCCCAAACGAGAAGGCATTCCCCGTAGCCAACACTAGATGCCACCAAGAGATCAGCGAGGAACAGCTCCAAGCTCGGAGTCAGCAGGGAGGAGTCCAGCACCTGGCAGCAGAGAGCCCTCAGTGCACAGAGGGTGGCAGACCCGGGCAGCTTCGTGGCAAGGCTGCAGCAGAGCCTGGGACCTTTGGGATCCGTGGGCTGGTTCCTTGGAGGCAGCAAGGGAAATGAAAATGGAAACAGCCTCCCATAAAATCCACGGAGAAGGAGCAATTTGTGCTGCTGCCAGAGTCAGGGTTGTTGCAGTCTCTGCCGAGTCAGTGCCTGCTGGAGCCCTTGGCTGCCTCAAACGGAGCTGCAGCAAACAGCAGCAGCAAGTAAGAAGAGGTTTCAGCACCTTCTGCATGAAAACCTTCCTCCTCCAGCTGAGAGAGATAAGGCAGAAGTCTCACTGTGCTCTCAGCATCTGCATTTCACACACTCACAGAGAAGGGACCCTCAGAGGTCATCCTGTCCAACCCCCCTGCGCTCAGCAAGGGCACCTCCAGCTAGAGCAGGCTGCCCAGGGACACAGCAATGTCCCCAAGGATGGAGCCTCAACCACCTCCCTGGGCAGCCTGTCCCAGTCTCTCCCCACCCTCACTGTGCACAACTCCCTCCTGACGTCCAACCCAACTCTGCCCTGCTCCAGTTTCAAACCATTGCCCCTGGGCCTATCCCCACAGCCCCTTCTGAACAGTCCCTCCCCAGCCTGCCTGCAGGTCCTTTGCAGCTATTGAAATGCAGCTCTGAGGTCTCCTTGGAGCCTTCTCTTCTCCAGGCTGAGCAACCCCAACTCTCCCAGCCTGTCCTGGTAGGAGAGGTGCTGCAGCCCTCTGCCCATCTTTGTGGCCTCCTCTGGACCCTCTCCAGCAGCTCCACGTTCCCATTGCTGTGTGCAGGGGGACAACCTCGGACACAGTCTGTGCCCCAGCAGCATGCTGGAGCTGGCTCACAAGGGGAAGACTCTGAGAAGGCTTCTCCATGTCTGCTGCCCAGGTCTGTGCCTGGATTGACGTCAGGCTCCTGTTGCCAGGCAGGCAGGCACCCAGTCCCTGCCTGTGCCAAAGCAGAACCAGCCAACCAAGCCAAGGAACAGAAAAGGACCTGCTGGAAGCTGGTAGCTGTCTGTAGTAGGTAAGGAAAGGCCTCTCTCTGTCTTCCTGTTTTAGTTTCAGTTAGGGAGTTTGTAGAGACACTGAGGAGGAACTGGTTGCCAGTACCATGCCCAAGCAATTCAGCTCAAATCATACCTCTAGGTCTAGAGAGGTTCTCTTGCCCCTCTGCTCTGCCCTGATGAGATCACACCTGCAGTGCTCTGTCCAGTTTGGGGCTCCCCAGTTCAAGAGGGACAGAGATCTGCTGGGGAGAGGCCACTGGAGACCACAGTGATGCTGAAGGGACTTGATCATCTCTGCTGAGAGCCCTGGGGCTCTTCAGGCTGGAGAAGAGAAGGCTGAGAGGGGATCTGATCAATGTCTATCAATAGCTGAGGGGTCAGGGTGAAGGTGCCAGGATCCTGTTGGTGGTGCCCAGTGTCAGGGAATAATGGCCACAAGCTGGAACCTGGGAGGTTCCACCTGAAGATGAGGAGAAAGTTGTTTGGTGTGAGGGTGCTGGAGGCCTGCAGCAGGCTGCCCAGAGAGGTTGTGGAGTCTCCTTCTCTGCAGAGCTTCCAAACCCACCTGGATGTGTTCCTGGGTGGCCTGTCCTGGGTCACCCTGCTCAGGCAGGGGGGTTGGAATGGATGATCTCCAGGGGTCCCTTCCAATCTCTTCCATTCTGTGATTCTATGACTCAGCTCTCTCTGGTTTCAGTGAGTAGCACAGGGGATGACTGATTCCCAGGCAGGCAGAAGCAGACTTGGTTTGCAATTTGATGAAGATGCAAACCTTCATCAGACCATGATGAAGATGGAATCTTCTGTTTCATCACTTCAGGGCACAGGTTAATCTCCTGGAGAGCTGCAGGGGCTCTAAGGGACTCTGCATTCTTTCTTCTAAGACAGAAAAGGAGAAATCAGAGAGTTTTATCTATTCCTTAGAGCCTTTTATCTATTCCTTAGAGCCAATCCCAGGCAAAATCCAGGCAGAATGCAGCCCACGGTGCTTCAGGCTGGGTGCAGAGTAGGTTGAGAGCAGCCCTGAAGAAAGAGGCTTGGGGGTGTTGGGTGCTGAGGAGCTCCCCAGGAGCCAGCAGTGGCCTCCTGCAGCCCAGCAGGCAGCTGTGAGCTGGGCTGCAGCCAGAGGAGTGTGGGCAGCAGGGCAGGAGAGGGGATTCTGCCCCTGGGCTCTGCTCTGCTCAGACCTCACCTCCAATCCTGCCTCCAGCTCTGCTGTCCCCAGCACAAGGACACAGAGCTGCTGGAGGGAGGCCAGAGGAGGCCACAAAGATGCTCCAAGGGCTGGAGCAGCTCTGCTGTGAGCACAGGCTGAGGGAGCTGGGGGTGTGCAGCCTGGAGAGGAGAAGGCTCCAGGGGGAACCTCAGAGCTGCCTTGCAATAGCTGAAGGGATCCTGCAGGAAGGCTGCAGAGAGACTTTTGCTGAGAGTGTCTAGAGCCAGGCCAAAGATGTTGCAATCCTGTAAAGCTCTGTGGATGGCAAGAGAAGAGCAGCAGAGCTTTGAACCTCAGCCATCATCCCCTTCTCATAACACAGCAGAAGGAACGCCGGACAGAGCTGAATCACCTTGAATGGTATAGGGGAAAGGAAAAAAAAAAAGAAAAGAAAAGAAAAAAGCCAACAACCCCCCAAACCTTCCCAGCACAGTGAGTCCTGGCAGCTCCAGCTCACTGGAGAATCAAGAGGAGTATAGACCTAAAAATGTCCCAGCTCTCTATTTACGTCAGCCCTGGCAGGCTTGCTCCTGGGACATTACATAAGATTAATTAATTCCTATGATGCATTGTCTCCCCCCCCCAGCAGTGCTTTAAAGCTGCCTCAGTTTCATACCAGCAGCCTCTCTCCTTGCTTTTTCTTCTGTCACTGCAGAACTGGCACTTCAGAGGCCAAGCTGAGAGTGCTGGGGGTTGGAAGGGACCTCCAGAAATCATCCAGTGCAACCCCCTTGCCACAGCAGCATCACCCAGGGCAGGGCACACAGGAACTCATCCAGGAGGTGGTTGGAAAGTCTCCAGAGAGGGACACTCCACAACCTCTCTGGGCAGCCTGCTGCAGACCTCCAGCACCCTCACACCAAGGAAGTTTCTCCTCATGTTCAGCCTGGAGAGGAGAAGGCTCCAGGGAGACCTCAGAGCAGCCTCCCAGTACCTGAAGGGGGCTCCAGGAGAGCTGGGGAAGGCTCTGTGGTGATAGGATGAGGAGAATCCTGTGAGGCTTTGAGCTGGAAGAGGGGAGATTGAGACTGGACAGTAGGAGGAAATTCTTCCCCATGAGGCTTGTGAGACACTGGAACAGGCTGCCCAGAGAAATTGTGGATTCCTCATCCCTGGCAGCATTCAAGACCAGGCTGGATGAGGCCTTCAGCACCCTGGGCTAGTGGGAGGTGTCCTTGCCCATGGCAGGGGGGGGGGGGAGGGGAGCTGGAACTCGTTGATCTTCAACATCCCTTCCAACAGAAGGCATTCTGTAATTCTGTGCTCCTGCCTCAGGGCTCTCTTGGCTGCAGGTCTCTGCATTCCCAAGCTCTGTGTCCATCAGGCATTGCTGTGCACGGGCAGTTGGTGGCACTCGTGCTCAGAGAGTGACAGCAGGGATGGAGATGATTCAGCAGCGTTTGGTTGTCCATCTGGGTGCTGCACAGCCTGGCTTTGCTCTGCAGCTGCTCTCTGGAGGAGCTCTGAAGCCTGCCTCTGTGCTTTCTGTGTCATAGACGTGCCCTGAGTGGACTGCTGGCAGCTTGCAGGGCTCTGCAACCTGCCCTCAAGCCTCCACAGGACTCAGAGCTGTGAATTCTTCTGCCTGCAGAGGAAAGGGAACAGCTTCTCTCCTTGCCAGGGCTCAGAAGGGAGCACTTCACAGACAAGCCTCTAACAGAAGCTGCACTCAGTCCCTCAGAGCAGCAGGAAGCCTGGTGGGCTCTGTCTGGCTTCCCCATACTCTGCAGGAGCTCCTGACCACAGGGTTGGCAGCATCCATCTGTAGGAACCTGCATATTGCTGTTGAACCAAAGCCCTGCAGGGAAGTTTTCACAGAATCAGAGAAGCACAGAATGGGTTTGGGTTGGAAGGGAGCTGCAAAGCTCCTCCAGTCCAACCCCCTCTGCACTCAGCAGGGACATCCCCAGCTAGATCAGGTTGTCCACAGCCCTGTCCAGCCTCACCTTGAATAACCTTGAATGCCTCAAGCACCTCCCTGGGCAGCCTGTTGCAGTGTTCCACCAGCCTCATGGTGCAGAACCTGTTCCTCACATCCAATCTCAATCTGCCCTGCTCTAGTTTGAAGCCATTGCCCCTGGTCCTGTCCCTGCAGCCCTTTGCAAACAGCCTCTCCCCATCCTTCTTGTAGCCTCCTTCAGGTACTGGAAGGTCTCTATTAGGTCTCCCCAGAGCCTTCTCTTCTCCAGGCTGAACACCCCCAGCTCCCTCAGCCTGGCCTTGTAGCAGAGCTGCTCCAACCCCCTGAGCATTTTCATGGCCTCCTCTAGAGCTGCTCCATCAGGTCCATGTCCTTCCTGTGCTGAGGGCTCCAGAGCTGGCTGCAATACTCCAGGTGAGGTCTCACCAGATCTGGAGGTTTAGGAATATCTTCCAAATCCCACTGCTTTAAAAAGCATTTGAAAGCACTTTGCACTTTCTAAGGGGAGCTTTACAGACGGCTGATGGGTCTGGAGAAAAGCTGAAGGAGCTGGGGTTGTTCAGCCTGGAGAAAAGGAAGCTGGGGGGAGACTTTGTGGCTGTCTACAGCTCCCTGCAAGGAGGCTGGAGCCAGGTGGGGGTTGGGCTCCTCTCCCAAGGGCCAGGGACATCCTCAACTAGATCAGGTTGCCCTGATGAGCCTCACCTTGAATATCTCCAGGGATGAGGCCTCAGTCACCTCCCTGAGCAACCTGTTCCAGTGCTCCAGCACCCTCATGGTGCAGAACTTGCTGACTTTGGGGTGGAGGTTAACAAACCATCTGCCACTCCTTCAGCTGGCCTTCAGTTTGCCATTCAGAGCAAGCCTTGGGTGCCTGCTGTGGTCAAAACCCCAACCACAAAGGAGGCTGAGAGGTGAGCATGAAACAGCAAAGGCATTGTGGTGACATTGGAGCTCCTCTCAGAGCTGCAGAGCAGCAATAAATTAGGAGGTGGGGGCTGAGGAAGTGTCTCCCACTTCCATCAAAACCACTGCACACACTGCCATCCATGCACAGGCTGCTGAGATTCCAGTGCTCTGTCTGCTGCAGGAGGATCACAGATCTCAGGATGTCAGGGGTTGGAAGGGATCTCTGGAGATCTTCCAGTCCCTGCCAGAGCAGGAGCAGAGAATCCAGCACAGGGCACACAGGAACACATCCAGACAGGGCTGCAAAGGCTCCAGACAAGGAGACTCCACAACCTCTCTGGGCAGCCTGCTCCAGGCCTCTGGGAGCCTCCCAGTGCAGAAGTTCCTCCTCCTGCTGAGCTGCAACCTCCTGTGCTGCAGTTTCCATCCAGTGCCCCTTGGCCTAGCCCAGGGTGCAAGTGAGCAGAGCCTGGCCCCTGCCTCCTGCCCCCCAGCCCTCAGCTCTTGAGAGACATTGAGCAGATCCCTCTCAGCCTTCTCCTCTCCACACTCAGCACCCCCAGGGCTCTCAGCCTCTCCTCCCCAGGCACTGCTCCAGGCCCTTCAGCATCCTTGGAGCCCTCCCTTGGACTCTCTCCAGCAGCTCCCTGTCCCTCCTGACCTGGGGAGCCCAGAGCTGGATGCAATATTCCAGCTGTGGCCTCAGCAGGGCAGAGCAGAGGGGGAGGAGAACCTCCCTGGCTCTGCTGGCCACACTCCTCTTGATGCACCCCGGGCTGCTTCATGCAAAGTGTGGCAGCCCTCGGGAGCCTGCAGCAAGCTCCGTGGTGCTGAAGCAATCTGCCAGCGGCTCCTGCCCAGCAGGGTGCAGCCAGCACTGCAGTCGGGAAGGCAGAGCAGGCAATTCCCAAACCACTCTGGGTCTTTTCATCCTCTACAAAGGTGCTTTGGAGAGCCAGCACCTTTCAGGACCACAGAGAAAAACGATTTTTTTTTTTTTCCCCCCTAAGGGGCTGTTAAAAATCCTGAAGGAAATTCAACCCTCCCTTCAGTGAGAGCCAAACTGACTCAGCACCATTCAGCACCTGACTGCAAAGATGCTACCAGGGCAACAGCTAACAGAGTGCTGAAATCTCTGCCTGGCTGCTTTTGCATCCCCCCCCTAGAGCCTTCAACTCGCTGAGGACAGGACCTGGGGAAGTGGTTTTGGGGCTAAGCCAGGTGCTGGGGATATCTGCTGGGTGCTTTCCCATCCTCCCTAGGCTGATTGCTGGGTTCAGCTCAGCAGCACCAGCTCTGAACACGCTGTCTGAGTTCTCACGAAGCAAGGAGGGTGAAGGAGCCAGAGCCAGAGCCCAGTTTAAGCCTCACTGCAGCACAGACTGCAGCAAGTGGCTTGGACACACCCTGTTAAAGATGCAGTACATCAGTCCTGCCCTTCAGGCTTACTTCATCCCCTTTGCTGCAATGCTGGCGACAAGCACAGAGCTTTAACTCTTTGCAGAGCAAGCAGGCAGCAAGCTGGGCAGTGTTTGAGCTACAGACTGGGGTTGTGGCCAAGCTGTGGTCACCAGAGGCACTCTCTGTCCTCCAAGCAGAGTCTGAGGACCTCTGTGTGTGTGTGTGTGTGTGTGTGTGTGTGTGAGGAGCAGCTTGGGTTTGGTGTTTGTCACACAGAAGTTGTCTGCTAATGGCCAAAGCCTGCCTGAGGAGCTTCATTCCTGCATCCTCACTGCAAAGATCCAGCACAAAGGCAAGCAGGACAGAGCCTGCCTGAGGAGCTTCATTCCTGCATCCTCACTGCAAAGATCCAGCACAAAGGCAAGCAGGACAGAGCAGGTTGATGGATTCATGGAATGGGTTGGGTTGGAAGGGACCTTCAAGATCATCTAATACCATGCCATGGGCAGGGACACCTTCCACCAGCCCAGGCTGCTCAGGGCCTCATCCAGCCTGGCCCTGGACACCTCCAGGGAGGAGGTATCCACAGCCTCCCTGGGCAGCCTGTTTCAGAGTCTCATCATCCTCACACTGAAGAATTTCTTCCCGTGTCTCCCCCCACCCTCACTGGAAAGAATTTCTTCCAGATCCCCAGTCTCAATGTCCTCTCTTCCAGCTCCAACCCATTCCCTTTTGTCCTATCACTCCCAGCCCTTATCAAAAGTCTCTCCCCAGCCCTCCTGCAGCCCCCTTCAGGCTGCTCTAAGGCTGCTCTAAGGTCTCCCTGGAGCCTTCTCCAGGCTGAACAGCTCCAACCCTCCCAACCTGTCCCCATAGGGGAGGTTCTCCAGCTCTTGGATCATCTTTGTGGCCTCCTCTGGACCCTCTCCAGCAGTTCCATGTCCTCCTTATCCCCAAAGCCACCTGGGTTCCATGGTAAACTGAGGCACAGGTTTCCCCCCTGAATTCTCTTAGAGACTTTGTTTAAAATCTGATGGAAAAGCTTGGGTGTGAGGGTGCTGGAGGCCTGGAGCAGGCTGCCCAGGGAGGTTGTGGAGTCTCCAGGTCAACTTCAGCAAACTGTTTTGGTCAGGGAAAGAAAAAAAAAAAAAAAAAGAGGATGAAGAAGTAGAACTTTGCTGAAGCTAAAGCAGAGCAACGTTTTCCACAGGACCACCTTTGCCTTTCCAGTTCACAGCTGCCCCTGGAATCCCTTTCCCAGATGGAAACTTGGTTCTCTGTCAGATGACTAAAACCAACTGATTAGGAACATTTCTCTCGGATTGCTCTTCCCTGCCCCTGGATAATGCAACTGCAGAAGGCTGTGAGGAAACTTGGACGAAACGTTTCGTGCTGCACCTATTCTGGGCTGCCTGCCACTGGCCTGCAAGGCAGCTGTGTGAGGCCAGAAATTAGAGCAGTCCCAGAGGTCAGAGCTATTTGAATTTGGGAAGAGCCAAAGCAGCACTCTCCTTCCTCCCCTGTGAAGGGTAGCCCAGATTCTGAGCCCTGCAGCACGTGGCCAGAAGCCTGTGGGACTTTACTAATGACTCTGCAGTATGGACCAGAGGGATGCACTGCAGAGGCTGCTTCAGAGCTCAGGTTCCTGCCTTCCTCCCAGCCCTCATCACAAGGAGCTGTGCTGAACAGCCTGGCTGCCTGAGGGCTGCAAGAAAGAAAAGAGAAAAGCCAGACACCTCTAGTGTGAGGTGTCCCTGCCCATGGCAGGTGGGGGGGGGGGGTGGGGGTGGAACAAGATGATCCTTGTGGTCCCTTCCAACCCTGATTGATTCTATGATTCTATAAAAGGTAGTGGAGGGAAAGGAGGAGAGCAGTGAAGGTTTCCTTCCAGGGAGTGAGCAGTTAAAGGAAAACAGTGGAAAAGGGAAGGAGAGTGACACTGAGCCCCAGTGCAGCAGCCAGGCTCAGGTGCCCAGTGAGAAAACTGAGCCTCTGTGTTCACATCAAAGCCTACAGCTGCCCTCAACACAACCCAAAACCTGTCAGCAGCTTTCCTGTGCTCTGACTCCCCTGTAGCAGCTCCAAGAGTGCTGTCTCACTGCTGACAGCTCCAGCACTGAATCCTTCTGGCTTTGGGCAGACTCACAGAGTGGGAGGGGTTGGAAAGGACCTCCAGAGATCAACCAGCCCAACCCTCCCTGCCAGTGAGGGGACAGCCAGGGCAGGGCACACAGGAATTCATCCAGGAGGGTCTTGAAAGTCTCCAGAGAAGGAGACTCCACAACCTCTCTGGACAGCCTGCTCCAGGCCTCCAGCACCCTCAAACCACTTTCTCCTCATCTTCAGGTGGAACCTCCTGGGTTCCAGCTTGTGGCCATTGTTCCTTGTCCTGTCACTGGGCACCACCAACCAGAGCCTGGCACCTTCAGCCTGACACTCACCCCTCAGCTATTGATAGACATTGATCAGATCCTCTCTCAGCCTTCTCTTCTCCACATTAAACAGCCCCAAGCCCAGAGAGGTTGTGGAGTCTCCTTCTCTGGAGATCCTCCAAACCCTTCTGGATGTGTTGCTGTGTGACCTGCCCTGGGTGATGCTGCTCTGGCAGGGGGCTTGGTCTGGATGATCTCCAGAGGTCCATTCCAACCCCTACCATTCTGTGATCTTAAAGGGAAAGGCTTCTGCTCCAGGACAGCCCAAAGTTGGGTGATGAACTAAACCACTATTGGACTGCTGGAATCAAAACCTGCAACAAGCTGCAGCAGCTCTTGGTGTCTGCTCCTGAGAAAGAGCTCTCAGCACTTGGAGATTTGTAGCTTGGCACATGAAGGCTACATCAAAATGGAAATGTCTTGGTTCTGCTTACTGGGGGGAAAAAAAAGGGTGGGGGGGAATTGGAGAGGGGAGGGAGGAAGGAGAGGGAGGAAGGAGAGGGAGGAAGGAGAGGAGAGAAAGCAGGAAAGAGAAGGAGAGGGAGAAGTTCTTTATAGAATCATGGAATTGTCAGGCTGGGAAGGGACCTCAAGCTCAGCCAGTCCCAACCCCCCTGCCATGGGCAGGGACACCTCACACCACAGCAGGTTGCTCACAGCCACATCCAAAACCTCCAGGGATGAGGCTTCCACCACCTCCCTGGGCAACCTGTGCCAGTCTCTCCCCACCCGCATGGGGAAGAATTTCTTCCTAACATCCAACCTGAAGCTCCCCATTTCCATTTTTGTTCCATTCCCCCCAGTCCTGTCATTACCTGACCCCCTAAAAAGTCCCTCCCCATCTTTCTTGTAGGCCCCCTTCAGATACAGCTTTACAGAGCACCAGAGCTGTTTGCTTCACTGCTGTGCAGTGCAGGAGGTCAATTTGTTTGCTGTTATCTGCCAACACACCACAGTGTCACCAGTGTCATGTTCTGCTGTCTCTGTTGATCACTGGACAGCTCCCAGACACTTGGCACTTCTGCAGAATGCCACAGCCAGGCTAAACAAAAGTGATCTTGGGAGAGATGGAAAGGGAAATCTCTGCTGAACTCATCCTTACCAAAGAGCCCTGGGCTAAAATAGGAATAAAGGAAGCAGAATGTGGCCCATGGTGCTTCAGGCTGGGTGCAGAGTGGGTTGAGAGCAGCTCTGAAGAAAGAGGCTTGGGGGTGTTGGGTGCTGAGCAGCTCCCCAGGAGCCAGCAGTGCCCTCCTGCAGCCCAGCAGGCAGCTGTGAGCTGGGCTGCAGCCAGAGGAGTGTGGGCAGCAGGGCAGGAGAGGGGATTCTGCCCCTGGGCTCTGCTCTGCTCAGACCTCACCTCCAATCCTGCCTCCAGCTCTGCTGTCCCCAGCAGGAGAAGGACACAGAGCTGCTGGAGAGAGGCCAGAGGAGGTCACAAAGATGCTCCAATGGCTGGAGCAGCTCTGCTGTGAGCACAGGCTGAGGGAGCTGGGGGTGTGCAGCCTGGGGAGGAGCCCCTCAGTGCATCTTTTAGCAGCTTTGCACTTCTGAGGCTCTTTGCATTGAAGGCTGTGAGGGTTTCCTGAGGATGGCCACGGGAGAGTAGCAACCTGAGGTGAATTACATTCCCCCCCCACAGAAATGCTCTGGTTTTGTGCCATAGAACTGATGGCTCTGCTAAAATATGGGAGAAGACCCCAGGGATGCACAGGCCCATGGATCACAGGGACAAGCAGGGTGCACTGAGCTGCTTTTCTGTCCAGCACTGCAGTGCAAGGCAGGAATTCTCCTGCTCCATGCCTCAAATCCCCTTCTGTGGGAAACAGCCCCTAACAGAGCAGGCTGCTGCAGAAGATGTGGATTCTGTTCCAGGGGCAGCTGCTGCAAGGTTGCTGACTCCATTTGCTAAGGGCTGAAGACATCAGCCCTGATAAATTATCTGCCTGTGAGAGATGGAGGCTAGGAGGGACCATTAGCAACTGCCACAGGCTGACCTCAGCCCTTGGACACACCACAATGTATGTTAGGAACAAAAAAAAACCACCAACCCCCACACTGCCATTTGGAGCTAACCTCCCTTCAGGAGTGGTCACATCCTTTGTTTGTGCAGATGAAGGAGGGAGGGGGCTTGGGTGAGGGGAAGAGGCCACAGCTGCAGAGCTGTGTGATGGATGTGCCTGGCTGCAGCAGGAGCAAGGGCTGAGCAGAGAGCATCAGCCTGGGCTGGCTGCAAGGGGTTTGCTCGAGGTGTAATGAGCCCAGCCTGCCACCTCTGCAGCCAGCAGGAGGTTTGCCACTGATGGGGAAGGATCTTGGAATGGCTGAGACCCCATTCCACCTCACCCTGATCCGGAGATGAGGCTTCCGACACCTCCCTGAGCATGAAAACTGAGTCATGGAACCATCCCAGCATGGCTCAGGTTGGAAGAGAGCTCAAAGATCATCCACTCCACCCTCCCTGCCATGCCCAGGGACACCTCTCAGCTAGACTCAGCTGCTCAAGGTCTCATCCAGCCTGGCCTTGAACACCCCCAGGCAGGAGGCAGCCACAGCCTCCCTGGGCAGCCTGTGCCAGACTCTCACCACCCTCAGACTGAACAACTTCTTCCTCAGCTCCACTCTAACCCTGCCCTGCCTCACCTTCAAACCATTCCCCCTTGGCCTGGCTCTGGACACCCTCAGCAAAAGTCTCTCTGCAGCCTTCCTGCAGGATCCCTTCAGCTATTGCAAGGCAGCTCTGAGGTCCCCCTGGAGCCTTCTCCTCTCCAGGCTGCACACCCCCAGCTCCCTCAGCCTGTGCTCACAGCAGAGCTGCTCCAGCCCTTGCAGCATCTTTGTGACCTCCTCTGGCCTCCCTCCAGCAGCTCTGTGTCCTTCTTCTGCTGGGGACAGCAGAGCTGGAGGCAGGATTGGAGGTGAGGTCTGAGCAGAGCAGAGCCCAGGGGCAGAATCCCCTCTCCTGCCCTGCTGCCCACACTCCTCTGGCTGCAGCCCAGCTCACAGCTGCCTGCTGGGCTGCAGGAGGGCACTGCTGGCTCCTGGGGAGCTGCTCAGCACCCACCATCCCCAAGGCTCTTTCTTCAGGGTCAGAATCCCTTCTCTTGCCCTGCTGGCAAAATTTCCTCTCTCTACCCATCCTGTAGGCTCCTTTCAGGCCCTGAAAGGCAGCTCTAAGGTCCCCTGATGGAGCAGGATTAGTCCCAGTAGCAGACCCTGGGTGCTGCCCTCGGTGCCAAGCTTTGCTGCTGTTCTCTTTAAGAGCTGCAAAGGCACAAGCAGCAGCCCTGGCCATGCTCCTGTCACTGCTTCACAGAGCTGAGCTGGGATGACAAGATTTTATCCTCTGCTCTGAGATGAGAGCTGCTCAGTTACACCTTGAGGAACACCCAGCAGATGCCAGGACTTGCTGTTCCCTCCTCCCACCTAATGGCCTAATTACTAAGGCTCCTTTCCTTCCCAGAGAGTAAAACATCATCACAAGGCTTCTGAGGCCCCTCTCTGATCTGTCCTCACCTTCCAAAAGCTGGGGAGAAAAAAAAAAAAAAATCTCAAATCCTTTACCAGCAGACCTCTTTCCTACCTTTTTTTGGTTATCCTGTTTCCTTCAACAGCTTTTTACTGGAGTGCTGCAGCCCAGCCCAGGTCAGAGGATCCTTCCAAACCTCCTTACCTTGGTTTCCTTCTCAGGGACATTCAGTGTCTCCCAGGATGCTTGCCTGACTTTAGGATGACACCCCCAGGGTGTCTCCATAGTAGAAATTCATGGAATGCTTTGGGTTGGAAGGGACCTCAAAGCTCATCCAGTTCCAACCCCCTGCCATGAGCAGGGACACCTCCCACCAGCCCAGGATGCTCAAGGTCTCATCCAGCCTGGTCTGGAACACCTCCAGGGAGGGGACAGCCACAACCTCCCTGTTCCAGTGTCTCCTTACCCTCCCTGTCAAGAATTCCTTCCTCATCTCCAGTCTCAACCTCCCTGTTCCAGTGTCTCCTTTCCCTGCCTGTCAAGAATTCCTTCCTCATCTCCAGTCTCAACCTCCCTGTTCCAGTGTCTCCTTTCCCTGCCTCTCAAGAATTCCTTCCTCATCTTCAGTCTCAGCCTCCCCTCCTCAAGCCTCAACCCATTGCCCTTCATCCTGTCCCTCCAAGTCCTTGCAATAAGTCCATTCCTGACTTTTTTTTCCTTGGTAGCCCACTTTCAGGTACTGAATGATATCAAGAAGGAAGCTGTCCAGAGCATCATTCCTGGCAGTGATTAGGGAGTCACATTGAAGGGCATTGATGGCTGTACCCAAAGAGTGGCTGTCCCAGGGGAGGCCAGGGACAAGCAGAGTCCCTCAGGGATCAGTCCTGGGACCAGGCTTGTTCAGCATCATTGTCAGTGCCATGGACAGAGGCATTGAGTGCAGCCTCAGCAGGTTTGCTGATGGCACCAAGCTGTGTGGTGCAGCAGACAGGCTGGAGGGAAGGGATCCATCCAGAGGGAGCTGGACAGGCTGGAGGGAAGGGATCCATCCAGAGGGACCTGGACAGGCTGCAGAGCTGGGCACAAGCCAACCTCAGGAGGTTCAACAAGACCAAGGGCAAGGTCCTGCAGCTGGGTTGGGGCAATCCCAAGCACAAATGCAGGCTGGGCAGGGACTGGCTGGAGAGCAGCCCTGAGGAGAGGGACTTGGGGGTGCTGGGGGATGAGAAGCTCAGCAGGAGCCAGCAGTGAGCACTTGCAGCCCAGAGAGCCAAGCAGAGCCTGGGCTGCAGCAGGAGAAGTGTGGCCAGCAGGGCCAGGGAGGGGATTCTGCCCCTCTGCTCCACTCTGCTGAGACCACACCTGGAGCTCTGGGTCCAGTTCTGGAGCCTCTGTTCCAAGAGGGATATGGACATGCTGGAAGGTGTCCAGAGAAGGGCCATGAGGATGAGCAGAGGGCTGGAGCTGCTCTGCTAGGAGGACAGCCTGAGAGAGTTGGGGCTGTGCAGTCTGGAGAAGAGAAGGCTCCCAGGAGACCTTCTTGTGGCCTTCCAGGATCTGAAGGGGGCTCCAAGAAAGCTGGGGAGGGACTTTTGAGGGTGTCAGGGAGTGACAGGACTGGGGGGATGGAACAAAGCTGGAAGTGGGGAGATTCAGACTGGCTGTGAGGAAGAAGTTCTTCCCCATGGGAGTGGTGAGAGCCTGGAATGTGTTGTCCAGGGAGGTGGTTGAGGCTCCATCCCTGGAGGTGTTTGCAGCCAGGCTGGATGAGGCTCTGGCCAGCCTGATCTGGTGTGAGGTGTCCCTGCCCATGGCAGGGGGGTTGGAACTGGCTGAGCCTTGAGGTCCCTTCCAACCCTGACTGATTCTCTGAGTCTATGACAAGTCTGCTGCTCCAGGCACCAAGGAATCCATGGATTGATTCCCATCTTGCAGCCCTGCAGCTAATCAATGCTTTTGCTCTTTGAAAGCCTGCAGCTCACATTACAAGGGCAGAGCTCCTGTGGGTTCAGCAGATGTGGGGGCTGCAAGCTGGGATCCTGCATGCAAATGGGAGTTAAAAATAACTCAGTGTCTCTGTGCTGCTCAGCTCCCTGCTGCCACAACTGCCCTGCTCACTCCATCCCTTGCTGGAGTGCATTTGTGCAGACAGCTTTGGCTGTGCTGAGGCTGGCATGGCCAGAACCCTGATTCAGCTTTCCTTACAGTTGTGCTCTTTGCACAAGGGTACAGAGATTTCAGCTCAGCAAAGCCTGCTTCAGCCTCTCTTCACTGGGCATGGGGACCTCAAGCTCCTCAGGAGCCAGCAGTGCCCTCCTGCAGCCCAGCAGGCAGCTGTGAGTTGGGCTGCAGCCAGAGGAGTGTGGGCAGCAGGGCAGGAGAGGGGATTCTGCCCCTGGGCTCTGCTCTGCTCAGACCTCACCTCCAATCCTGCCTCCAGCTCTGCTGTCCCCAGCATCAGGAAAAAAGATCATACAATGCCCCAGGTTGGAAGGGAGCTCAGAGATCATCTGCTCCAACCTCCCCACCATGCCCAGGGACACCTCTCAACTAGACTCAGCTGCTCAAGGTCTCATCCAGCCTGGCCTTGAACACCCCAAGGGAGGAAGCAGCCACAACCTCCCTGGGCAGCCTGTGCCAGACTCTCACCACCCTCACACTCAACAACTTCTTCCTCAGCTCCACTCTAACCCTGCTCTGCCTCACCTTCAAACCATTCCCCCTTGGCCTGGCTCTGGACACCCTCAGCAAAAGTCTCTCTGCAGCCTTCCTGCAGGATCCCTTCAGCTATTGCAAGGCAGCTCTGAGGTCCCCCTGGAGCCTTCTCCTCTCCAGGCTGCACACCCCCAGCTCCCTCAGCCTGTGCTCACAGCAGAGCTGCTCCAGCCCTTGGCTCATCTTTGTGGCCTCCTCTGGCCTCCCTCCAGCAGCTCTGTGTCCTTCTTGTGCTGGGGACAGCAGAGCTGGAGGCAGGATTGGAGGTGAGGTCTGAGCAGAGCAGAGCCCAGGGGCAGAATCCCCTCTCCTGCCCTGCTGCCCACACTCCTCTGGCTGCAGCCCAGCTCACAGCTGCCTGCTGGGCTGCAGGAGGGCACTGCTGGCTCCTGGGGAGCTGCTCAGCACCCAACACCCCCAAGCCTCTTTCTTCAGAGCTGCTCTCAACCCTCTCTGCACTCAGCCTGTAATGGAGATGAGCAATTCAGTGGATCTCTTAGGATGCCATTATCCTGATTTCCCTCCATTTGATGACATTTTATTTTGGTCAATGTGCCTCTTCTGTCAGGCAGTGACATTCTTCTAAGTGGCATTTTGAGGTTCTAATGATATTCTTGGAGGTTGAGATGATCCTTAAAAAGCTGAGAATGAAATCAGCAGATTGGGGAAAGATTTGGAGGAGGAACTGCACCAGCACAGATCCCCCCAGAGATCATGTTGTCAAGTGACAGAGGAAGGAAGAAATGGAAAGCATTTTGCCCCAGATCACAGAATCACAGACTTGTCAGGGTTGGAAGGGACCTCAAAGATCATCCAGTTCCAACTCCCCTGCCAGAGCAGAGCAGTAGAGAAGATCTGTCTGGACCTGGCTGTTCCTTCAGTTCATCATCACAGGTGATGATGGAAGAGTAAGAAAGTCTTCATCATCCCAGGATGGCTCAGGTTGGAAGGGAGCTCAGAGATCATCTCCTCCAACCTCCTCACCATGCCCAGAGACACCTCAGCTGCTCAAGGCCTCATCCAGCCTGGTCCTGAACACCCCCAGGCAGGAGGCAGCCACAGCCTCCCTGGGCAGCCTGTGCCAGACTCTCACCACCCTCACACTCAACAACTTCTTCCTCAGCTCCACTCTAACCCTGCTCTGCCTCACCTTCAAACCATTCCCCCTTGGCCTGGCTCTGGACACCCTCAGCAAAAGTCTCTCTGCAGCCTTCCTGCAGGATCCCTTCAGCTATTGCAAGGCAGCTCTGAGGTCCCCCTGGAGCCTTCTCCTCTCCAGGCTGCACACCCCCAGCTCCCTCAGCCTGTGCTCACAGCAGAGCTGCTCCAGCCCTTGGAGCATCTTTGTGGCCTCCTCTGGCCTCTCTCCAGCAGCTCTGTGTCCTTCTTGTGCTGGGGACAGCAGAGCTGGAGGCAGGATTGGAGGTGAGGTCTGAGCAGAGCAGAGCCCAGGGGCAGAATCCCCTCTCCTGCCCTGCTGCCCACTGCACCCAGCTGCAGGAGGGCACTGCTGGTAGGATCCAGCAGATTTCCTCTTGCTCCAGTTCCATGGAGGTGTTCAGTCCAACCTTCCAACAGCTTGGAACCCACTCTGCTCCTTGCTGATCTGTTTCCTAAACTCTTTCCCTGTGTTCTGCCAGCCAAGCTGCACACTCAGCTCCCCCTTTCTTCCTTCATCCAAGCCTGCAGGACAACAAAGAGTTGACATCAATAATTCACAGGATGTTACCAAGAAAAGCAGCAAGGCTGCAGCACTCAACCCCTCTGCTGAGATGCAGGATTAGCTCAGTGACCTGACTTTTAAGGGCTACAAGCTTGAAAATCCCTGGCTGGAAGGATCTGCTCAGGGAAAGCAGCATTTGAAGAAGCAGAAGATCACCTGCCTGAAAAAAAAACCAACAAAGCCCCAACCCTGCTGAGGCTTTTTGGGGTTTATTTAGTGGAAATAGGTAGCCAGAGCCCCAGAGGAACAGCCAACCTCTGTGAGAAGGGATGGGCAAGTGTCTGCCAGGCTGCTCTCAGAGCTGGGCCCTGAGGTCCAGCAGCAGTGTTCATGTCCCCATGAGGAGGTGCTGCTGCCTGGAAAGCTTCCCTCTGCTACTATTGCAAGAGGGATCTGGAGGTGCTGGAAGGTGTCCAGAGAAGGGCCATGAGGATGAGCAGAGGGCTGGAGCTGCTCTGCTATGAGGACAGCCTGAGAGAGTTGGGGTTGTGCAGTCTGGAAAAAAGAAGGCTCCCAGGAGACCTTCTTGTGGCCTTCCAGGATCTGAAGGGGGCTCCAAGAAAGCTGGGGAGGGACTTTTGAGGGTGTCAGGGAGTGACAGGACTGGGGGGAATGGAATAAAGCTGGAAGTGGGGAGATTCAGACTGGCTGTGAGGAAGAAATTCTTCCCCATGGGAGTGGTGAGAGCCTGGAATGGGTTGTGCAGGGAGGTGGTTGAGGCTCCATCCCTGGAGGTGTTTGCAGCCAGGCTGGATGAGGCTCTGGCCAGGCTGATCTGGTGTGAGGTGTCCCTGGGCATGGCAGGGGGGTTGGAACTGGCTGAGCCTTGTGGTCCCTTCCAATCCTGACTGATTCTATGAGTCTCTGATTCTCTGATTCTATTGCTGTTCCTAAACCAGCTCCTCATGCTTGGATTTCCTCAGGAGCTTGCCTGAAGGTTTAGTTTCACTGCTCAAAGTCATAAACCTGCCTGAGCAGCAAGTGCCTGAGAGAGAGGGAACTCCACAACCTCTCTGGGCAGCCTGCTCCAGCCCTCCAGCAGCCTCACTCCAAACAACTTTCTCCTTCTCTTCAGGTGGAACCTCCTGGGTGCCAGTTTGTCCCTCTTGTTCCTTGTCCTATCACTGGGCACCACCAACCAGAGCCTGGCACCTTCATCCTGACCCCCAGCCCTCAGCTATTGATAGACATTGATCAGATCCCTCTCAGCCTTCTCCTCTCCACACTAAACACCCCCAGGGCTCTCAGCCTTTCTTCACAGCAGAGATGTTCCAGGCCCTTCAGCATCCTCATAGCCTCCACTGGACTCTCTCCAGCAGATCTCTGTCCCTCTTGACCTGGGGAGCCCCAAATTGGGCACAGGATTGGAGCTGTGGTCTCAGCAGGGCAGAGCAGAGGGGCAGGAGAACCTCCCTAACCCTGCTGCCCACACTTGCTGCACCCCAGGATGCCTTTGGCCCTCTTGGGCACACTGCTGACCCATGCAGAACTTGCTGCCCACCAGCTCTCCAAGACCTTTCTCCATGGAGCTGCTTCCCAGCAGGACAACTCCTAGTCTGGACTGGTGCCTGGGTTTGTTCCTGCCCTGATGCAGGACCCTGCACTTGTCCTTATTGACCCTCATGAGGTTCCCCTTTGCTCAGCTCTGCAGCCTGTGCAGATCTCCTTGGATGGCAGCACAGCCTGGGGGGGCTCTCAGCTACCCCTCCCAGTTTGGTATCTTCAGTGAACTTCCTGAGGGTCCCCTCTGTGCCTTCAGCCAGGTCATGGATGCAGAAGGGGTTGGAATAGATGAGCTTTGGAAGTCCCTTGCAACCCAAACCATTCTATGATTCTGTGACTCTATACTGAACAAAACTGGATCCAGCACTGATCCCTTGGGAGCACCTCTGGCCACTGGACCCAGCACTGATCTCTTGGGAACACCTTTGGCCACTGGATCCAGCACTGATCCTTTGGGAGCACCTTTGGCCACTGGACCCAGCACTGATCCCTTGGGAACACCTTTGGCCACTGGATCCAGCCCTGATCCCTTGGGAGCACCTTTGGCCACTGGATCCAGCACTGATCCCTTGGGAGCACCTCTGGCCACTGGACCCAGCACTGATCCCTTGGGAGCACCTTTGGCCACTGGACCCAGCACTGATCCCTTGGGAACACCTCTGGCCACTGGACCCAGCACTGATCCCTTGGGGACACCTTTGGCCACTGGACCCAGCACTGATCCCTTGGGAGCACCTCTGGCCACTGGACCCAGCAGTGATCCCTTAGGAACACCACAGGCCAAGTGTCTGACCTGGGCATGCTGAGGGGTTTGGATGAGGTCCACCTGCAGCTCTCCAGCCTCCAGGGCAGGTTGGTGTCCACCTGTGAGCACTTCTGCCACAGGCTCCAGCCAAAGCTTGCCAATGTCAGCCTGCAGCAGGGGCTGCAGCAAGGGCTCAGCTGGCAGCTCCTGCTCCCAATTCCTCTGGCAAGCCAATTGTGTGCCTGGTTAAGTAATTACACCTCTAATTGGATGGCTTCACCTAGCTGCTGGGCCTGCCAGGGGACATTAGAGATTTCATTTTGCACAGGATCCTTCTGAATGTTGACAGCCTGCAGGGAAGACCCAGCCAGGGAGCTCCTGCAGAGAGGCATTGATCAGATTGGGAACCAGAATCAAGGATCAAAGGAAAGTACTGAGCTAAGATACCTGAAAAAAAAAACCCAACCAAACAAACCAAAAGAACCCCAAACAAACAAACAAACAAAACAAAAAAAAAAAAACAAAAAACAAAAAAACAAAAAAAAAACATCAGAAGCCATCAGTGACCAGCAGCAAATCACAGAATGGAAGGGGCTGGAAGGGACCTCCAGAGATCATCCAGTCCAAAGCCCCTGCCAGAGCAGCACCACCCAGGGCAGGGCACAGAGAACACATCCAGGTGAGGTTGGAAAGCCTCCAGAGAAGGAGACTCCACAACCTCTCTGGGCAGCCTGCTCCAGGGCTCTGTCACCCTCACTGTTCCCCTGGCACCTCCTCTGCTCCAGCTTGCCCCCAGTGCCCCTTGTGCTGTCCTTGGCCATCCCTGGCTCCAGCCCTGCACATCTTTATCCCCAGCACTGAGGGCAGCCCTCAGGCTCCTCTGTTCCAAGCTCCAAGCCCCAGCTCCCTCTGCCTGGCCTCACAGGGAGATGTTCCACTGCCTGCAGCAGCTTGGTGGCTCTGGGCTGGACTCCCTCAAGCAGTTCCCTGAGGTCCTTCTGGAACTGAGAGGCCCAGAACTGGACATAATGTTCCGGATGTATCCTCACCAGGACACAGGGAGAGGAGAGGGAGAGGAGAAGCTCTCAGGACCTACTAACCACAGCCCTTCTAATGCACCCCAGGATGCCCTTGGCCTTCTTGGCCACAAACACAACAGAACCATCTTCAGAAGACTTTGCCAGTCCCACTCAAACCTTCTCCAGCTGATCTATAGCTGGGAGAATCCAAACTGCCTTGGAAACTAATTAGGATTTGTGATGCATCTTGAGATCTGCAGATTAAAGGGCTCCAGAACAAGGCAATGTTTGACTCTCAGTCAATCAAACACAGAGCAACAGACAGAGAAATTAAATCCCTGGGGAAAACCTTGCTGCTTCCTCTCCCCTTCATTTTCCTCCACCCTTTAATGCCATCCCTTTGATAAACTCTTGCATTTCAAGAGCTCAGCCTTCACTTACTCCTTTTGTAGCTGCACAAAGTGCTTGAGGAGTGAGCCAGCCATTAGCTACCAGAGCAGATTCACAGGCAGCAGCTCCAAACTCTCCCAAAGCAGTTTAGCAGCCCCAGAGACTTTGTTAAATGTGGGAGGAAGACAGAGATAGAGAGAAGGGGAGACCAGAAGCCTTCCTACACACTCCTTACTAAGCTGAGTAATCCTCTTAAAGCTATTCAGATGTGATCTTGAGGCCTGAGGTAAGTGATGCTGCAGGCAGACAGAGAGAGATTTCTGCCTCTTGGTGCAAGCTGCAGGACCTGGCACACAAATTGCCTCATTTCAAACCTCCACTCCACTCCTCTTTCCACAAGGAAATTCACCCCTTCATCATGCAGCATCTGCAGCCCCCTCCCCCCTCTCCCTGCCCTTAGAGATGAGTGGTGAGGAATGGCTCAGCTAAAACCAGGTTTGCAAAAAGAAACAGAATGGAAACAGAGCCTGGGACAGGATGAGAATGAGGGAAAGGTTTTCCCAGCTTCACAGAATGGTTTGGTTTGGAAGGGAACTTAATAAAGACTCCAGGAGGACCTTAGAGCTGCCTGCCAGTAGCTGAAGGGGTCCTGCAGGAAGGGATCCTGAGGGAGGAAAGGAGAGAGAGGAAAAGAGACAGGAAAAGAGGGAATGGTTTGAAGGTGAGGCAGAGCAGGGGTAAAGTGGAGCTGAGGAAGAAGTTGTTCAGTCTGAGGCTGGTGAGAGTCTGGCACAGGCTGCCCAGAGAGGCTGTGGCTGCCTCCTGCCTGGGGGTGTTCAAGGCCAGGCTGGATGAGGCTTTGAGCAACTCAGGTGTCCCTGGGCATGGTGAGGAGGTTGGAGGAGATGAGCTCTGAGCTCCCTCCCAACCTGAGGCATTCTAGGATGGTTCTGTGATTCAGTTTTCATGCTCAGAGAAGTGGTGGAAGCTTCATCCCTGGCAATGTTCAAAGTGAGGTGGAATGGAGCTCTGAGCAACCTGATCTAGTTGCAGCTGTCCCTGCTCACTGCAGGGGGGGGTGGTGGTGGTGGTTAGACAGATGACCTTTAAAGCTCCCTTCCAACCTAAAGCATTCTGTGATTCCAGCATTGCTGTTTTCCCTGCAGAGCATTCTCCCCAAAGCTGCAGGCTGGTGAGGATGGAGAGTTTTACTGAGAGCTATTCTGCAGCAGGGAGAGCCCTGAGGAGAAAGAGGTTAAAGAAACTGCTTCTGGAGCAGGCAAGTGGAAAGCACAGCACAGAGGCATCTTTATTGCTGCCTATTCCAGCAAAGCACACTGACAAAACCCCAAGTTTCCCCCACCCCAGCTCTTCTTCCAAGAACTGTCTGCCCAATGGATGATCAGTGCTGATTCAGTGCCCCAGGAGGGCTTCTCTGGAGGAGAAAATTGCTGCAGCATTCACTGTGTTCATCAAATATTATTGCTGCTCTCTGGAGGAACAGGCAGATCCATTACCAGAGGAGAAATAGATTCAGCAGCACCCTTATGGCAGCCACAGCTCTCCATTTTTCTTTTCAAGTGATGCTTTCTTCTGGTTGGGATCCAGAAAAAGGAAAGAAGAAAAAAAAAAAAAAATGATGGAAAAAAAAAAAGGTAAATGTGAGAGCAAGAGAGAAAAGCCTGGCTGGAGGAAAAGAGGAGTCTGAGCTGTCTCCATCAGTTCCACCGCAGGAGGCTAGGAAAGGCTGGAAGTGGGGAAGGAGGAGCAGGCGCTGCAGGAGTGACTCAGCATCCTCCTGCGACAGAAAGGGAGCACGGCAGCAGCCACCGCCCTGCCCCGGCAGCCGCGGGAGGGGCACTGCAGCCATGCCAGGACCCTGCCCGTAGACAGCTCCCCTCCGTCTGCCCCCCCAGAGCTCCTCCCTGCAAGAGTCACAGCTCCCCGCCACAGCCATCGTCTTGCCAGAGCTGCCAGGGAGGCTGTGCCACAGATCTGGCTCCTGGGAGAGCATCAGCAAAAGCTGCCACGGTGCCATCTCCCACTGCCACCAGAGAGACCACCCCTGGGGAGCTGCAGAAAGGTGATCAGCTCCCACTCTGCCGTATCCACACCTCCCACTCACTCGGAGCAGCTGATTGATTCCTCTTCCCCTCCTGCACCCCACTTAACTCTCCCATCCCAGTGTACCTCTGGCTTTAAAACTGCCAGAGGACAGCAAGGGAATAAACAAAAAGGGCTGAGAACCTGATCCCCTCATGCTGAGCAGGGGGGCACTGGGTTGTGCCCACTGAAGAATCACTGAATGGCTCAGGTTGGAAGGGAGCTCAGAGATCATCTCTCTGGGCAGGGACACCTCTCAGCTAGACTCAGCTGCTCAAGGCCTCATCCAGCCTGGCCCTGAGCACCCCCAGGGAGGAGGCAGCCACAGCCTCCCTGGGCAGCCTGTGCCAGACTCTCACCACCCTCACACTCAACAACTTCTTCCTCAGCTCCACTCTAACCCTGCTCTGCCTCACCTTCAAACCATTCCCCCTTGGCCTGGCTCTGGACACCCTCAGCAAAAGTCTCTCTGCAGCCTTCCTGCAGGATCCCTTCAGCTATTGCAAGGCAGCTCTGAGGTCCCCCTGGAGCCTTCTCCTCTCCAGGCTGCACACCCCCAGCTCCCTCAGCCTGTGCTCACAGCAGAGCTGCTCCAGCCCTTGGATCATTTTTGTGGCCTCCTCTGGCCTCTCTCCAGCAGCTCTGTGTCCTTCTTGTGCTGGGGACAGCAGAGCTGGAGGCAGGATTGGAGGTGAGGTCTGAGCAGAGCCCAGGGGCAGAATCCCCTCTGCTGCCCTGCTGGCTCTAACTGGGTCCAGCTCCTGTGGGGAGGACTTGCTGCCCCCCAACACTGCCTTGCAAGCTCAGGAGCAAGGGAATCCATTTGTCCCTGTCCTGCCAGGCTTGTCTGATCTCCTACCTGTCCCCACCCTACATTCCATCCCCTATTTCCCATCTTCCTCTCCAGCCTTGGTGTTTTTTGTGGGGAGGACTAAGCGAACTTTCCCCCCTCCACCCCTTTGCCAGATTTTACCTGGCCCCTTCCCTCAGATCTCTTAAAGGATAAAAAAAAAAAGCCTTCCCTGGGGAGGGCATCATTCTGATGCCATGGATGCCCCAATCACCTGGCTTTTGTAGCAGGGGGTTGGGGGGAGGGCTCTGTGTTGCATAAATCACCAACACTGCTTCCTGGGGTGAGATCTGGAGGTGAGAACAGCACTGAGAGCTGAAGTGCCTGAAAGCTGGAGCAGGGCAGGGACTGCTGCTGCATGGCAAAGGGTTTGAGACTTGCTCTTCCTCAGCCCCTTCTTGCTTGCAGCAGTTGGGCAAAGGAGCCTGGGCCATGGTAGCTCCTCCTTTATGCGGGACTCTCCTCCTCTCTCCCTCCCTTCTCCTCTCTCCTGGAAAGTTGCTGCAGTGTTGAACTTTTGCCAGAACTGGACCTGCTGCAGGAGCAGCAGCAGCAGCAGCTTCCCAGAGGGGGGAGGGAAAGAGCAGACTGAGCAATGCTTGCCCTGAGCTCCTCCTGACAGCAGCTACTTAAGGAACCTCTTCTCCCTTCCCCTTCTCTGCCTCTATCAACTCATCAATCCCCACCACAGAGAATGCAGCACAGCCCTGTGCTGACAGGCAGAGGACGCTGCAAGGGCAGATGCAAGCCAGCCTGCTCCCTCTTTTTCTCCATGTGCAGATGCCCAAATCCCCCTCCCTCATGTCCCATCCCTCCCTAGGTCCTCACAATGAAACCTTGCTGAAGTGTTTCCCTGCCTCTGTTACCATCCCTGACCCACCTCCTGCAGGCAGATTCCACCTCCTGCCCTAAAAAGGTCCAGGAAAACAAAAAGTTTCTGCCCCTTTTCTGCGCTCCTCAGCTGCAGCCCCATGGGGAAGAATTCCCAGCAGGAGGCGCAGGAGGAGCACTCCAAGCTCCTGCAGCCTTCCCCAGGGAGCTGCACGTCCAGGTTAACCCTTTCCTACTGCCAGGTCCCTTTCTCACTGCTGGGTCCCTTTTCCACTGCCGGGTCCCTTTCCCACTGCCAGGTCCCTTTCCCACTGCCAGGTCCCTTTCCCACTGCTGGGTCCCTTTCCCACTCCCGGGTCCCTTTCCCACTCCCAAGTCCCTTTCCCACTGCTGGATCCCTTTCCCACTGCTGGATCCCTTTCCCACTGCTGGATCCCTTTCCCACTGCCGGGTCCCTTTCCCATTCCCAGGTCCCTTTCCCATTCCCAGGTCCCTTTCCCACTGCTGGGTCCCTTTCCCACTGCTGAGTCCCTTTCCCACTCCCAGGTCCCTTTCCCACTGCTGGGTCCCTTTCCCACTCCCAGGTCCCTTTCCCACTGTGCCTGGCCAGCATCCCTCAGCCCACCTCAGGCTGCTCCGAGGCATGGCAAGCTTCCCGAAGGAATGATCTGGGTCAGATTGTGTGGATAGCAGCTCTGCCCCTCCAGGCAAGCCCTGGATGCAGTTGCACAGCCTTGGCCAGCCTGAATGAAATCTGCAGTGCCTGGGTTGGTTTTGTTTATAGGCTGTGAGCACACAGAGCAGCAGCAACCCTCAGGGGGGCACTGAACTCGGTAGCTTGCTCCTGGTTTACTCATCAGGCTGCCACGCTAGAGGAAATCACTCCTGGGTTCTCTCCTCCCCCTCAGTCAGCCCACATGAATGCACTTTGAGGAGAGAGAGCCCCCACAAAGTGCACTTTCATCCCCCTGGCTGTTTCAATCCTTTGCCAACTGAACACTTCCAGGAGTTCCATTTCAGCCTGGAGAAGAGGAGGCTCTGGGGAGACCTTCCAGTACCTGAAGGAGGCTACAAGAAGGATGGAGAGAGGCTGTTTGCAAAGGCCTGCAGGGACAGGACCAGGGGCAAACTAGAGAAGGGCAGATTGAGTTGGATGTTAGCAACAGGTTCTTTACTATGGGGGTGGTGGAACACTGCAACAGGTTGTCCAAGGGAGGTGATTTAGGCTCCATCCCTGGAGATATTCAAGGTGAGGCTCAGCAGGGCTGTGGGCAACCTGATCTAGTGGAGGGTGTCCCTGCTGAGTGCAGAGGAGGTTGGACTGGATGAGCTTTGGAGGTCCCTTCCAACCCAAACCATTTTGTGATTCTATGAAATCAGAGCACTTCTCAACCTGGAGCAGAGAAGGGTGCAAGGGCTTTTAAAGGGCCTAAGATAGTGACTGAAACAACTGAAAGTGTTTAAGGTCCTGGTCTCCAAGAGCAAAAAAAAAGATTCTGAAGTTCTTAATTCCTCTTGGCCTCACTTAAGCAGAGAGGAAACCCTGAGAGTAGGGTTAGACAGAAGGGAAAAGTATGAAAAGAGTTAATGAATGTGCATTGAAACAAGAAAAAAAAATGATTATGGTGACTAAGGCAACTGGAAAGTATCAGGAAAGATTTATTCATGTAAACATCTTGCAGATGCTTAGAAGATACCAAATAAAATAAATTAAAAGATGTCTGGAACAGTTAAATTTAGCTCATCCTTTAGGTTTGTGTCATTAGTCACACAAGGGCTAAAAGCTCATCAGAGAACCACAGAATGGCTCAGGTTGGAAGGGAGCTCAGGGATCATCTCCTCCAACCTCCTCACCATGCCCAGGGACACCTCTCAACTAGACTCAGCTGCTCATGGCCTCATCCAGCCTGGTCATTGAACATCTCCAGGCAGCAGGCAGCCACAGCCTCTCTGGGCAGCCTGTGCCAGAGCCTCACACTGAAGAACTTCTTCCTCAGCTCCACTCTAACCCTGCTCTGCCTCACCTTCAAACCATTCCCCCTTGGCCTGGCTCTAGACACCCTCAGCAAAAGTCTCTCTGCAGCCTTCCTGCAGGATCCCTTCAGCTATTGCAAGGCAGCTCTGAGGTTCCCCCTGGAGCCTTCTCCTCTCCAGGCTGCACACCCCCAGCTCCCTCAGCCTGTGCTCACAGCAGAGTTGCTCCAGCCCTTGGAGCATCTTTGTGACCTCCTCTGGACTCCACTTTTGAGCAGTTCAGAAGCAGCAGCAGCACCTCAACAGCCACTGTAATGGGAATGAGATATTTCTATTTCCCTCCAAGAGCTGCACAGGGGAAGCCCAGCAGCTGCTCACCTGCCCTGATTAGGAGCAGCAAGGACCCCCTTGGCTCCTCACAGCTAACATTTGCCACCAGAGCCTCTCAGCCAGGCTGTGCAAGTGATCATGAGTTCCTCTCTGCCTTGCAGTGGTGCAAAGCCATTTCCCTCTGTAGGAGGAGCAGTGCCAGGGATTAAACCCCTGCAGGCTTCCACAGATGTTCCAGTTAAGTTCTGTCAGCTTAAAACCAAAGCACCAGGCTGCATCTCCTGTTCCACCCCCCACATGCAGGAATCTTTGGCCATCATCATCATCAACCAACTCTAAGAGCAGGGATCTACTGCCTGCAAGATCTGATGAGCAGTTCATGGATTGATGGAATGCTTTGGGCTGGAAGGGGCCTTAGAGATCATCCAGTTCCAACCTCCCTGCCATGGGCAGGGACACCTTCAGTGGTTTCATTGCCATGCTGCAGAGCTGAGCAGCTTCACCTGGCTGCTGTGAAACTTGCCCACTCAACACCCTGCAGCACAGCAGGCAGACAGCTTTACTGCTCCCTTTGCTCTCTGGTTTATGGTCAGCAGGAGCTGCCAGACTCTTAAGTAATGGGATGCTTATATCTTCCTAAGAAATCCCTTGCTAAGGAAGCTCTTGCTAAGAAAATTGTGGCCAGCAGGTCTAGGGAGGTTCTGCTCCACCTCTGCTCTGCCCTGCTGAGTCCACACCTAGAGTACTGTGTCCAGTTTGAGGCTCCCCAGTTCAAGAGGGACAGGGAACTGCTGGAGAGAGTCCAGTGGAGAGGGTACAAGGATGATGAAGGGACTTGAACCTGTTCCAGACTCTCACCACCCTCACACTGAAGAACTTCCTCAGCTCCACTCTAACCCTGCTCTGCCTCACCTTCAAACCATTCCCCCTTGGCCTGGCTCTGGACACCCTCAGCAAAAGTCTCTCTGCAGCCTTCCTGCAGGATCCCTTCAGCTATTGCAAGGCAGCTCTGAGGTCCCCCTGGAGCCTTCTCCTCTCCAGGCTGCACACCCCCAGCTCCCTCAGCCTGTGCTCACAGCAGAGCTGCTCCAGCCCTTGGAGCATCTTTGTGGCCTCCTCTCTCCTCACTCCACAGCTCTGTGTCCTTCTCGTGCTGGGGACAGCAGAGCTGGAGGCAGGATTGGAGGTGAGGTCTGAGCAGAGCAGAGCCCAGGGGCAGAATCCCCTCTCCTGCCCTGCTGCCCACACTCCTCTGGCTGCAGCCTAGGATACAAAAGAGTTAATATTGATGAGTACAGGGCAAGAATTGTGTTCTATAACTCACCAGATCATGGGCAGGGGTGAAAGCAATCTCTGCTGCAATTCATCAAGAGCTGATGTAGCTGAGAAGTGTCACAATAACTCTTTGGGGTTTTATGGCATCATAAACCACCATTTTTCAGGTGGCAGCCTTAAGACAGATAAGATCACTCATGAGGAGACAAAAGCAAAAGATGAAGCTCAGATTCTCTATGTAGTCCTAAGTGCAGGACTTCACAGAATGACAGCATGTTAGGGGTTGGAAGGGACCTCCAGAGATCATCCAGTCCAAAGCCCCTGCCAGAGCAGCACCACCCAGGGCAGGGCACAGAGAACACATCCAGGTAAGGCTGGAAAGCCTCCAGAGAAGGAGACTCCACAACCTCTCTGGGCAGCCTGCTCCAGGGCTCTGTCACCCTCACTGTTCCCCTGGCACCTCCTCTGCTCCAGCTTGCCCCCAGTGCCCCTTGTGCTGTCCTTGGCCATCCCTGGCTCCAGCCCTGCACATCTTTATCCCCAGCACTGAGGGCAGCCCTCAGGCTCCTCTGCTCCCAGCTCCAAGCCCCAGCTCCCTCTGCCTGGCCTCACAGGGAGATGTTCCACTGCCTGCAGCAGCTTGGTGGCTCTGGGCTGGACTCCCTCAAGCAGTTCCCTGAGGTCCTTCTGGAACTGAGGGGCTCAGAACTGGACATAATGTTCCAGATGTGTCCTCACCAGGACACAGGGAGAGGAGAGGGAGAGGAGAAGCTCTCAGGACCTACTAACCACAGCCCTTCTAATGCACCCCAGGATGCCCTTGGCCTTCTTGGCCACAGGGGCACATTGCTGGCTCATGGCCATCCTGCTATCCACCAGGATCCCCAGGTCCTTCTCCCCAGAGCTGCTCTCCAACAGACCAGCCCCAACCTCACTGCCAGCTTCACACAATCAGCCCTGCAGTACCTGAGTGGAGCTACAAGAAGGATGGAGAGAAGCTGTTTGCAGAGGTTTACAGTGACAGGAGGAGGGGAATGGCCTCACACTAGAGAAGAGCAGATTTGGATTGGATGTTAGCAACAGGAGGTGGAACACTGCAACAGGTTGCCCAGGGAGGTGGTTGGGGCCCCATCCCTGGAGATATTCAAGGTGAGGCTCAAGAGGGCTCTGGGCAACCTGATCTAGCTGGGGATGTCCCTGCTTAGTGCAGAGGGGGTTGGACTGGATGAGCTTTGAAGGTCTCTTCCAACCCAAACCATTCTATGGTTCTGGATCCAGCATGTTCTTGGCATCCTCAATAAAGCCAACCCCCCCTGGGCTTGCTTGCAGGGTTTGATTTATTTGCAGAAGCAGCTTAGAGATCTTTATTTAAGACACTGAGCAAATGCCAGGGGGTGACTTTTGGAGGTCCCTTCCAACCCCAACCATTCTGTGGTTCTGTGATTCTATGATTCTATTATTATGATTCTATGATTGTATGATTCTGTGACTCTCTGATTCTGTGATTCTGTGATTTCATGATTCTGTGAGTCTCTGATTCTGTGATTCTGTGATTTCATGATTCTGTGAGTCTCTGATTTTGTGATTCTGTGATTCTATAATTCTTTGATTCTCTGATTTTGTGATTTTATGATTCTATTATTATGATTCTGTGATTCTGTGATTTTATGATACTGTGATCCTCTGCTTCTCTGCTTCTGATTCTGTAATTCTCTGATTCTGATTCTCTGACTCTCTGATTCTGATTCTGTGATTCTGTGATTCTGTGATCCTCTGCTCCTCTGATTCTCTGATTCTCTGATTCTGTGACTCTGATTCTCTGATTCTGTGAGTCTCTGATTTTCTGAGTCTCTGATTCTCTGACTCTGATTCTCTCTGTGATTCTGTGATTCTCTGATTCTGTGACTTTATGATTCTATGTTTCCAGCATTCTGTGATTTTATGATTCAATGATTCTCTGATCATGACCCTGGGTCTCTCAAGTCTAAGCCCTTCCTTCTGCTGTTGGCAGCAGCTCCCTCCAGAGCAGTGAGACTTTGCAAAGGAGCAAACACTCTCCTTCCAACCTGGCTGAGTGGGCTTTTGGAAACCACACAACACTGCTCTTGCAGCTGGCAGGCCAGGGGAGTTGTCTGTGCCCAAGAACCTTTGTGTTGATGCTGAATTGCTGGAATCAAACAAAAGGAGAACAGCTCTTTAATTGATTCTGGGAGTTAAGAACTAAGCCTTGAATCAACAAGGAGGAATCAGCCATCAGATTTTTTCTTTTTTTTTTGTGGGCCTAGCTTGGAGCCTTGATCCAAAGAGTAAACAAAGCTAATTAATCCTGTAATTAAGCATTCCTTGATAGAGCTCAGATGAAAGAAGTGGCTGGCTCTTTTGCTCTGGCTCTTGTAATCAGGAGACAGAACCAGCTCCATGTGAGACAATTAAGGCTCCTGTGCAGAGCCAATTAATGCTCTTGTGCAGAGCAAATTAATGCTCCTGTGCAGAGCTAATCAATGCTCCTGTGCAGAGCCAATTAATGCTCTTGTGCAGAGCCAATCAATGCTCCTGTGCAGAGCCAATTAATGCTCCTGTGCAGAGCTAATCAATGCTCCTGTGCAGAGCCAATTAATGCTCCTGTGCAGAGCAAATTAATGCTCCTGTGCAGAGCCAATTAATGCTCCTGTGCAGAGCTAATCAATGCTCCTGTGCAGAGCCAATTAATGCTCCTGTGCAGAGCCAATCAATGCTCCTGTGCAGAGCCAATCAATACTCCTGTGCAGAGCAAATTAATGCTCTTGTGCAGAGCCAATTAATGCTCCTGTGCAGAGCCAATTAGTGCTCCTGTGCAGAGCCAATTAATTCTCTTGTGCAGAGCCAATTAGTGCTCCAGTACAGAGCTAATTAATGCTCTTGTGCAGAGCCAGTTAGTGCTCCAGTACAGAGCTAATTAATGCTCTTGTGCAGAGCCAATTAATGCTCCTGTGCAGAGCTAATTAATGCTCTTGTGCAGAGCCAATTAATGTTCTTGTGCAGAGCCAATCAATGCTCCTGTGCAGAGCCAATCAATGCTCCTGTGCAGAGCAAATTAATGCTCTTGTGCAGAGCCAATCAATGCTCTTGTGCAGAGCCAATCAATGCTCCTGTGCAGAGCCAATCAATGCTCCTGTGCAGAGCTAATCAATGCTCCTGTGCAGAGCCAATCAATGCTCCTGTGCAGAGCCAATTAATGCTCCTGTGCAGAGCCAATCAATGCTCTTGTGCAGAGCCAATCAATGCTCCTGTGCAGAGCCAATTAATGCTCTTGTGCAGAGCCAATTAATGCTCCTGTGCAGAGCCAATCAATGCTCTTGTGCAGAGCCAATCAATGCTCCTGTGCAGAGCCAATCAATGCTCCTGTGCAGAGCCAATGCCTGCAATCAATGCTCTTGTGCAGAGCCAATTAATGCTCTTGTGCAGAGCCAATTAATGCTCTTGTGCAGAGCCAATCAATGCTCTTGTGCAGAGCCAATTAATGCTCTTGTGCAGAGCCAATTAATGCTCTTGTGCAGAGCCAATCAATGCTCTTGTGCAGAGCCAATTAGTGCTCTTGTGCAGAGCCAATTAATGCTCTGTGCAGAGCCAATTAATGCTCTTGTGCAGAGCCAATTAATGTTCTTGTGCAGAGCCAATCAATGCTCTTGTGCAGAGCCAATTAATGCTCCTGTGCAGAGCCAATCAATGCTCCTGTGCAGAGCCAATCAATGCTCTTGTGCAGAGCCAATTAATGCTCTTGTGCAGAGCCAATTAATGCTCTTGTGCAGAGCCAATCAATGCTCTTGTGCAGAGCCATTAATGCTCTTGTGCAGAGCCAATTAATGTTCTTGTGCAGAGCCAATCAATTCTCCTGTGCAGAGCCAATCAATGCTCTTGTGCAGAGCCAATCAATGCTCTTGTGCAGAGCCATTAATGCTCCTGTGCAGAGCCAATTAATGTTCTTGTGCAGAGCCAATCAATGCTCCTGTGCAGAGCCAATCAATGCTCTTGTGCAGAGCCAATTAATGCTCTTGTGCAGAGCCAATTAATGCTCTTGTGCAGAGCCAATCAATGCTCTTGTGCAGAGCCATTAATGCTCTTGTGCAGAGCCAATTAATGTTCTTGTGCAGAGCCAATCAATTCTCCTGTGCAGAGCCAATCAATGCTCTTGTGCAGAGCCAATCAATGCTCTTGTGCAGAGCCATTAATGCTCCTGTGCAGAGCCAATTAATGTTCTTGTGCAGAGCCAATCAATGCTCTTGTGCAGAGCCATTAATGCTCTTGTGCAGAGCCAATTAATGTTCTTGTGCAGAGCCAATCAATGCTCCTGTGCAGAGCCAATCAATACTCCTGTGCAGAGCCAATCAATACTCCTGTGCAGAGCAAATTAATGCTCTTGTGCAGAGCCAATTAATGCTCCTGTGCAGAGCCAATTAGTGCTCCTGTGCAGAGCTAATTAATGCTCTTGTGCAGAGCCAATTAATGTTCTTGTGCAGAGCCAACCAATGCTCTTGTGCAGAGCCATTAATGCTCCTGTGCAGAGCCAGACAGGCTTGGTGCAAGCAGCCAGAAATCAGTGCAGGCTGCTCAGGCTCTTAGCACACAGGGCACAGGCAGAGCACAGAGCTGTTAAATTCAAGACATCAAATACTCAGCAGCATTTCTTCTCTGCCTTCCAGATGATGGATTCCAAAGCAGTCAGGCAAAATTCTGCATGGCCTTGGGCAGCTCCTGGGGAAGGTAGGGATAATTCAGGACAGCAAAATGCAGCAGGGTCAAGAGAACCAAAGCAGGACCAAGTTGTTGTTTTTTTTGTTGTTGGCTTTGGTTGGTTGTTTGTTTTTTTTTTTCCCTTTCATTTGCACAGTTCAGCTGTGCACAGTTCATAGCTTTTGTTATCATTTTAGACACACATAGCTCAGAATCCCAACGTGGGAGGGGTTGGAAGGGACCTCGGAAGATCATCCAGGCCAACCCTGCACTGCTCCAGCTTGGTACCCACAGAAGCTTGCCCAGCAGCACAATGCCCAGGGGGGGTTGGAAGCTCTCCACACAAGGACACTCCACAACCTCTCTGGGCAGCCTGCTCCAGACCTCAACATCACCAAACAACTTTCTCCTCATGGTGAGGTGGAAATCATAAGATCTGGTTCCCTAACTTCAGGATAAGGGAAGGATAACAGAGCTCACAACTCCTGCTTGTGACTTTCAAGTTATTCCCCCAAAGAGGCAGAGTTTTAATGACTTACAACAGCAATTTTCTGGTGTGTTCAGCATAGGGGCAAAGCTCCAAATTAGCTCAGCCAGGTGGAGAAATTGTAGCACACAGGAGAAGAAACCCCAAAGAAATTTCTCCTCCTACCCCTAGATTTAGGGCAGATTTAGATTAGATATGGGGAAGAAATTCTTTAGAGCAGCCTTCCAGTACCTGAAGGGGACTACAGGAGAGCTGGGGAGGGACTTTGGATGAGGGCTGGGAGTGACAGGATGAAAAGGAAGGGATTGAAGCTTGAGGAGGAGAGATTTAGAGTGGAGATGAGGAAGAAATTCTTTCCTGTGAAGGGGGGGAGAGACTGGAACAGGTTGCAAAAGGAAGGTTGTGGATGTCCTCTCCCTGGAGGTGTTCAAGGCCAGGCTGGATGAAGCCTCGAGCAACCTGGGCTGGTGGGAGGTGTCCCATGGAATGGGAGTTGGAACTGGATGAGCTTTAAGGTCCCTTCCAACACAACCCATGCTAGGATTCCATGAAATGCTGAAGAAAGAAGCAGCTCTGAACACAAAGCACTGCAGGACACCTCCAACCTCCTTACCCAGACTTTTCTCAGCTGCAGGTCCCAGGAGCTCCAAGGACAATTCTGGTTTTCAGGTTTTTTTTTTTGCAGCACACCTCTCTGTGGTCAGCTCAATCAAAAGGACCTGTGGGACCAGCTTGGCTGTCAGAGTTGTTTTACTGCATCCCCAGAGCACTGAAGGCTGGCAGGGAGTGCTGACTGCTGCAGTGGAACTGTTCCAGCTCTCCCTTTTCTCCTTCAGAACTGTTCTGATCAATCTGATCAATAAAAAAAAAAAAATTAAAAAAAAATCAATCAACCCATGGTGCCACCAACTGCCAGTGATTTCATCTGGGAATTTGCAGTGAATTTCTTAGCAGGGCACAGGGAAATTGCTTGCTCACACTTTACTCTGCATAGTACCTCTCAGGTGCATGGGGTGGGAGTCCAATGCATGGATCAGCTCTTCCCATCTCATTTTACACACCGTGTAAGAAAAGCACAATGGGATGGTCCACAATGGATCAGAGCCAGGTAACATCTTCCACAGCAGGGGTACTTCCTGCCCCACTGCCTCAGAGCTGTGCCTTTGTGAGTGGAAACTGTTCAAACCAAATAAACACAGGCAATGCCTTTCCTTTTTCTGACTCAGGACTGATCAGTTCCTGTGCAAGGTCATAGAATGGGCTTGGGTTGGAAGGGACCTTAAAGCTCATCCAGTTCCAAACCCCCTGCCATGAGCAGGGACACCTCCCACCAGCCCAGGCTGCTCAAGGTCTCATCCAGCCTGGTCTTGAACACCTGCAGGGAGGGGACAGCCACAGCCTCCTTGGGCAACCTGTTCCAGTCTCTCCCCACCCTCACTGGAAAGAATTTCTTCCTCATCTCCAGTCTCAGTCTACCCTCCTTCAAGCTCCAATCCATTGCTCCTTCTCCTGTCACTCCCAGCCCTCATCAAAAGTCCCTCCCCAGTTCTCCTGCATTCCCTTCAGGAACTGGAAGGCTGCTCTAAGGTCTGCTTGAAACCTTCTCTTCTCCAGCCTGAACAGCCCCAACTCTCCTAGCCTCCACTGGGGAGGTTCTTCAGCCTTCTGCTCATCCTTGTGGCCTCCTCTGGACCTGCTCCAGCAGCTCCACATCCTTCCTGTGTTGGGGGCACCAGAACTGGACACATGAACTAAGCAGGCAGAGCTCTTTTTATCCATCTGAAGTCAGATCAGCAGACTCCAAGCTGCCATCCACCTTCACCCCACAAGTACCTGCTCCACTTGCTGGTGGGGCTATCCCACAAAGCTCAGGAGACTTCAGTGCCCAAGGGCTGTGCAGCACAGCAGGGGAATTTTCACTGACTCTGGCTGCACTCAAGGAACATCTCTGGGATTGGAGGAGGCCCTGGCATAGGGCATAGTCCTCAACTCTTCCTCCAGGCAATGCCATTCCTGGAGTGAGGAGATGGAAACGATCAAGTTAATTACACAGTGTGCAGCAGAGGGAAGTGCACCACCAGCAATGTGCTGTCCTGGAGCAGTTTGCTTTTTGCTCATGCAAAAAAGGAGGAGACCTTCTTGTGGCCTTCCAGGATCTGAAGGGGGCTACAGGAAAGCTGGGGAGGGACTTTTGAGGGGGTCAGGGAGTGAGAGGACTAGGGGGGAATGGAACAAAACCAGAAATGAGTAGATTCAGATTGGATGTTAGGAAGAAATTCTTCCCCAGGAGGGTGGGGAGAGACTGGCACAGGTTGCCCAGGGAGGTGGTGGAAGCCTCATCCCTGGAGGTTTTTGCAGCCAGGCTGGAGGTGGCTGTGAGCAACCTGCTGTGGTGTGAGGTGTCCCTGCCCATGGCAGGGGGTTGGAGCTGGCTGAGCCTTGAGCTCCCTTCCAACCCTGACAATTCTCTGATTCTATGCAGCAGCAGTAGGTGACTGCAGAGTTGCCTTTTTGATGGCATCCTTGCTGCTCCTTCTGCCTCATTCAGCATTTTGCCAACCTCAGCCCAAGGGAGGTTTCCAAGGGGTGAATCTGGCCTTAGGATTCCTCTGCTGAAAAATCTGCTGGATGAAGTCATGGGACTCACCCAACGGAACCAGCAAGAGAGCAGCTCTGAGCATCAGCAGCGGTAAAGGGACAGGCTGCAAAGCTGCTGGGTGACTCAGCTCCTCTCTGGTGGCTGCCTGCAGGCTTTCTTCCACCAGGCCTGAGCAAAGGTGAGGCAATGGCACAGAGCATTGCAGTCTAGCTGGCAGCCAGCCCTCATCCTGCTCCTCTCTTCACCACCACCTCCACGATTTCCCTAAGGACAACATTTTCAGGCGGCTGGGTTGTACTCTGCATCATGGCAAAAGGGAGATGAAGGGAATGGGAGAAGGAGTCAGCAACACCCTGGAGAAAAAAAAAAAGAAAAACCAAACCCTACCACCACATTTCAGAAGCAGGCTGCCTCTGGTAGTAGCTTTCTTCTCCTTGTAGTAACAAAGCTTCATCCTTTCCTCTGAGTCATTCTGCAACCCAACACTGCAGGGCTGTCTGCAGACAGACTCTTGGCCACCTTCCTGGCACATGCTGCTGGCAGAGAGGAGGAAGAGGTTTGCCACTGATTCCCTCCCTCCTCCCCCTCTAAAAAGCAGGAAAAAGAGAAACCAAAGCAAGAAATAATATTAACAACCTACATGAACAAAGCTTCTTTTCCTGAGAGAGGAAGGGGTGAGGGTGGGGATGGTTTAGAAGCTGAGATCTATTCCTTTATCAATAGATGGGACAATAAATGAGACCATTAAGAACTAAATCCTCTGCTCAGATTTGGATGTAGGGGAGATCAGCAGAGATCCCACTGGCATGAAACAAGGTGTGCCAGCTCCCAGCAGTGGAGGGACACACCACAGGTCTGTGTTCAGCAGCTCACTGAACCTCTGCCCAAGGCTGCTGTGAATCCTTCCTTGCACACCTCACTCCCTGGCTGCCCTGCAAGATTCAGGAGCTAACTCTTCTTTTGGAGGGGGGAAAAGGCAAAATGAATCCCTGGTAAAGCTAAAATCACAGGATGCTAGGGGCTGGAAGGGACCTCTGGAGATCTTTGGGTCCAAGATCTTATTCATTAGCACATCAAACTCTGGCTGTGCTGCTGTGCTTTGCACTGGCAGTGCCTGGATAATGGATGCAAGCTGCTGCCACCTGCGTGGATGCAACAGCTGCTGGAAGGTAAATCCCAAACCTGGGATGCAGTTTTGAGTAGGAACCTTCCCTGCAGTGCCTGCAAATGGAGAGTAGTTCCATGAGGACACCTTAGCTCTGCAGAATGAAGGGTCTCATCAGTTCTGCTGAGGTGCAGTGGCTGACACAAGCCTCTTCTAGCTCTGGGTACAGTTGATGCCATCCAGCATGAGCTCAGATGAAAAGAAACTGCAGCTTTGCACTTCTGAGAGGCCATTGCCTTCAAAATCCTTCCTACTCAAGTACCCTGAGACTATGGCCATGATAGCACCCAACAGGTTTGAGATCTGTTTGAGGATGCTGAAGGGCCTGGAACATCTCTGCTGTGAAGAAACGCTCAGAGCCCTGTTTAGTCTGGAGAAGAGAAGGCTGAGAGGGATCTGATCAATGTCTGTCAACATCTGAGGGGTGGGGGTCAGGATGAAGATGCCAGGATCAGTTTGGTGGTGCCCAGTGATAGGACAAGGAACAAGAGGGACAAGCTGGAACCCAGGAGGTTCCACCTGAAGATGAGGAGAAAGTTGCTTGGTGTGAGGCTGCTGGAGGCCTGCAGCAGGCTGCCCAGAGAGGTTGTGGAGCCTCCTCTTCTGGAGGCTTTCCAGCCCCATCTGGATGTGTTCCTGTGTGCCCTGTCCTGGGTGTTGATGCTCTGGATGATCTCTGGAGGTCCCTCCCAACCCCTAACATTCTGTGATTCTGTGACCTCTAGAAGACAGTAGGAGACATGATGGAATCCAACCTGTTCCACCTCTAGTATTAAGCAAACATCTCCTTGTGCCAGGGATTCTTGGAGTGCCACTGCAATTAGTGAAAGGCAAGCTAATTAATTTATGGATATTACTAAGCCTTTGCCCTTGCTGTGGTGTCTCTCCCTTAATAAATGTTCCCCAACCCTTGTTTATTTTTATTCCTCCCTAAAAAAAAAAAAAAGAAAAAAATCTTTCAGGAGTTTTTGGTGACAGATTTCCTTTCTGTCTCAGGGAGACAAATTAGCATTTGCCTTTCTGAGCATCCAGTGAAGGCTGTGCTCAATATATTCCTAGTTTACTTCTAACAGATCTCTGCTAAATAAATATTTGTTTTAATCAACCAATGGGGCAGGAATCTGGTTCAGAGGTAGCTACACTTCAGCTGCCCAGTTTGGGTCTCTGCATTAGCCAGATTAGACAAAGATCCAGCCAGTCTAGTCCCAGTTTTAGCCAGATTAGAGAGAGATAAAGATCCAGCTCCTCTAGTCCCAGCCTCAAACAGATCAAACAGAAAGATCCAGCTCCTCTAGTCCCATCTTTAGCCAGATTAGACAGAGATAAAGATCCAGCTCCTCTAGTCCTGGATTTAGCCAGATTAGACAGAAAGATCCAGCTCCTCTAGTCCCAGCCTTAGCCAGATTAAACAGAGAGAAAGATCCAGCTCCTCTAGTCCCAGTTTTAGCCAGATTAAAGAGAGAGAAAGATCCTGCTCCTCTAGTCCCAGCCTTAGCCAGGTTAGACAAAGATCCAGCTCCTCTAGTCCCAGTTTTGGCCAGATTAAAGAGAGAGAAAGATCCTGCTCCTCTAGTCCCATCTTTAGCCAAATTAAACAGAAAGATCCAGCTCCTCTACTCCCAGCCTTAGCCAGGTTAGACAGAGATAAAGATTCAGCTCTTCTAGTCCTGGATTTAGCCAGATTAAACAGAGACAAAAATCCAGCTCCTCTAGTCCCAGCCTTAGCCAGATTAAGCAGAGAGAAAGATCCAGCTCCTCTAATCCCAGCCTTGGCCAGATTAGACAGAGATAAAGATCCAGCTCCTCTAGTCCCAGATTTAGCCAGATTAAACAAAGATCCAGCTCTCTACTCCCAGCCTTAGCCACATCTGCCTCTGGTCAGTTTCAAGGAATGGAGGAAGCAAAGCTTGATACTAAAGGGTGATTGGAGAGCAGCAACCACAGCCTGTATCTGGTTCTTCATTACCTGGTTATCAGGAATCACAGGATGGAAGGGGTTGGAAGGGACCTCTAGAGATCATCAAGTCCAGGATCACCCAGGAAAGGCCACACAGGAGCACATTCAGGTGGGTTTGGGAAGCCTCCGAAGGAGGCTCCACAGCCTCTCTGGGCAGCCTGCTCCAGGCCTCCAGCACCCCCACACCAAACTCCTTCAGGTAGAACCTCCTGGGTTCCAGCTTTGTACCTGTTGTTCCTTGTCCTATCACTAGGCACCACCAACCAGAGCCTGGCACCTTCATCCTGACCCCCACCCCTCAGATATTGACAGACATTGATCAGATCCCCTCTCAGCCTTCTCCTCTCCAGCCTAAACAGCCCCAGGTCTTATGACTTAGAGGAGATGGTGAGCACACCAGGACGTGAAGAACACAGACACAGCTTGGGAGAGCTGCAGATGTAAGGAAAACCCAAACACTTGTGGTTTGGAGGCTTTGAGGTGCAGAGAGGGCTGCATGCCCCCCAGCCTTAGGCTTCCCTAGCACCCCGGCCATGATATGGGGCTTGGAACAACCTACCCCGGGGTTCTGCCAGGGCGGCTTGTGGGGAAGTGAGGGAAGAGGGGGGTTAGAGGCAAGCTTAGCTGCTTGGGGGGCGGGAGGCGGACTCGAGGCGAGGTGATCCCCAGGCTTGAACCAAGACGAAGTGGTCCCCAACTAGACCCGAGGTGAGGGCGGTGTGAGGCGAGTACCAGCCCAGCCCGCACCAGCGAGCGCAGCGCACGGACCCGCGCAGCCGCACACCCCCGAACCCCAGCCAGCCGCCGAGCTACGCGAGCGCGGAACCGGCCGCACCCCGGCGCGGCGGCGATGCTCCTCCCCGGCCCAGCCCCGCCGGGGCTGCGCCTGCCTACTCTCCCCACCCATAAATAGCGGCTGCCTGGCAGCTCCGTTCCGCAGAGCAGCTGCTGACCCCGCCATTCGCTACCATGAGCTCGTACGGCTACGACCCCTTCTTCCCCTCGTACAAGCGGCGGTACGCCGAGACCCCGCGGCTCCATGTCTCGACGATGCGCAGCAGCAGCGGCGGCTACAGCTCTGCGCGCTCGGCATACTCCAGCCTCTCGGCGCCGGTCTCCTCCGTGTCGGTGCGGCGCAGCTACGCCACCTCCAGCGCCTCCGGCTCCCTCCTGCACTCGGTCGACAGCCTCGACCTGAGCCAGGTGGCTGCCATCAGCAACGACCTCAAGTCCATCCGCAGCCAGGAGCGGGCTCAGCTGCAGGACCTCAACGACCGCTTCGCCTGCTTCATCGAGCGAGTGCATGAGCTGGAGCAGCAGAACAAGGTGCTGGAAGCCGAGCTGCTGGTGCTGCGGCAGAAGCACGCCGAGCCCTCCCGCTTCCGCGCCCTTTACGAGCAGGAGATCCGCGAACTGCGGCTGGCCGCCGAGGAGGCGACGAGCGAGAAGCAGGCGCTGCAGGGCGAGCGGGAGAGCCTGGAGGAGACCCTGCGGGGGCTGCAGGCGCGCTACGAGGAGGAGGTGCTGAGCCGGGAGGACGCTGAGGCGCGGCTGCTGGAGGTGCGCAAGGGCGCGGACGAGGCGGCGTTGGCCCGGGCCGAGCTGGAGAAGCGGGTGGACAGCCTGCTGGACGAGCTGGCCTTCCTCAAGAAGGTGCATGAGGAAGAGCTGGCCGAGCTGCAGGCGCAGATCCAGTACGCGCACCTCTCGGTGGAGATGGACGTGTCGGCCAAGCCCGACCTCTCCGCCGCTCTGCGCGACATCCGCGCCCAGTACGAGAAGCTGGCGGCCCGCAACATGCAGAACGCCGAGGAATGGTTCCGCAGCCGCTTCACGGTGCTCAGCGAGAGCGCCGCCAAGAACACCGACGCCGTCCGCGCCGCCAAGGACGAGGTGTCCGAGAGCCGCCGACTGCTCAAGGCCAAGACGCTGGAGATCGAAGCCACCCGCGGCATGAACGAGGCGCTGGAGAAGCAGCTGCAGGAGCTGGAAGAGAAGCAGAGCGCCGACATCTCCGCCCTGCAGGTGAAGGGAGGGTCTGGGGATGCTGCAGGGGGTCAAGGGCAGCCTGGAATGGGGAACACTGCTTCCAGCTGACAAATCCTGCAGCTTCGAACTGGAAGGTGGTGTGAAATCGCAGTGCAAAACGCCCCTGAGCTGTAATGCTTGGTCGATCATTTATCTCTGCACCCAGCAAGGTTTCAACTGTGTCCCTGAATGTGCTGGCTGGGAAGGGTCCTTTAAAGGTCATCTAGTCCACCACCCCCTTGCAGTCAGCAGGGACATAAGAGATACCCACACAGAGCCTAAACCCACATTGAAGCCACAGGCACGTTTCTTGTGTGCTTTAGCCCGTGGAAAACAGAAAATTGGGCTCTAAACATTAAGTAGGAATGGAATAATAAGGTGTAGAGAACAGGGGTGGGAAAGCCCTGCGGGGGAAGATGGGATCTGGGAAGTGGTGGTGGCTTTTTGGCAGAAGGTGGAGCTGGAGCTCTTTGTTTCCTCTCCTGTAATGCAAGATGAAGTGAATGGGATTTGGAGAATGGAGGTGGGAGAAGCAAGAATTTTATGCTGCTGCCATTGTTCCTTCCACCAGGATACGATCAACAAACTAGAGAATGAGCTGAGAACCACCAAGAGCGAGATGGCTCGGTACCTGAAGGAGTACCAGGACCTGCTCAATGTAAAGATGGCTTTGGACATTGAAATTGCAGCATACAGGTATGATGGGGAATGGTGTAGTAAGGTCAGACCTTGGATTAGGTTCCTCTTCACTCAAGATGATTTTATTTGTTGTTCCTCCAGTAAAAGATGTCATAGATCTTAGTCAGGCTTTCCTCCAGTGTGGTGCTGTGGGGGACGTAGCAGTGCTCTGGAGAGAGAATATTTGCTTAAAGCAAAGCCCTCAGTGTAGAAAACTCGAATGGAAGAGGTGTGTGATGCATACAGAACTCTTAGCTTGGCAAGATCTGATCTCAGCTCTCACTCTTCAGAGAGGGAAAACTCCATGTCTGTATGTAACAGTGTGAGTGGAACCTCCTGATGCAGAGTTCAGAGTTGGAAATCTCTCACCTCTTTGTAACTCAGAGGCAATCTGCAAAGCAAATATTTGACAGCAGAACTGCTGCTCAGGGGCTGTTGGATGCTCTGTCCTGGCTACTGCAAGTGCTGAAAGAGGATTTCCCTGAGTACCACCAGGGTTCTCTGCATCCCCACGGGGCCACCCAAACCACTTCACCTACTACAGGAACCTAATCCTAGAGGGTTTTCCCTTCGTTATTTCAGCTACCAAGATAAAAAGCACTCATTCCCCAGCAATCCACACCTCTGGAACATAAACTAATCAAGAAGATAGGGTAGTCCTGCCCCCACAGCTGTTCATTATGGGCTGCCTTTTACACTCCTAAGCGTTCAGCTTCTGGGGGAGGCTTGTGCTGCCTGAAGCGTTGTGCCTTGCTCTGCAGCTGAGTGCAGCTGCAGCACAACCAAGTCATTTCTGCTTGCCCTTTTGTTTTCCCCTCTTGCTAGGAAGCTGCTGGAAGGTGAAGAGACCCGCCTCAGCTTCACTAGTGTTGGAAGCATCACCAGTGGCTACACCCAGACGGCCCCAACGTTTGGCAGGTCTGCCTACAGTGGCCTCCAATCCAGCTCCTACCTGATGACGACTCGTTCCTTCCCCACGTACTACTCCAGCCATGTCCAGGAAGAGCAGATTGAAATAGAGGAAACAATTGAGGCTGCTAAAGCAGGGGAAGCCAAGGCAGCCCCTGCAGAAGAAGGTGAGGAAGAAGAGAAAGAGGAAGGTGAGGAAGAAGAAGGAGGCGAAGAGGCTGAAGAAGAGGAGGAAGGTACTTAAAGCTACTTCCCTATCCCTCATCCATGCTTCACCCTGCTCCTTTGGGGTAAACCCCAGAAATCCCAATGAGTGAATCCAAGGATTCAGCCTCTCATTGTCTGCCCCAATGAGCAAAGGGTGGTGGGAGTTAAGCACACAGCATTTGGAGTGTTGAGTGGAAGGGGGATGTGCAGTGCTGGGTGGATGATAGGACTGATGCTGCTACTCTCTTGGAAGCCACAGGGTGTTTTCCATTCAGGTTTCCCACCCCAAGGATGCTGATCCTTCATGTGTCATGGTGATCTGAAATGGCAGCCAGCAGTGCTTGGCTATTGCAGGCACCCTGAAAGGAACAAGGACATCCTGAGCTCAGTACTGATGCCCAGAGAGCAGTCTGTGGTGCCAAGAGCACTGCCTGTGGGTGCAGTGGAAGGCAGTGTCCACTGCCTGAGCTTCTGGGTAGCTCAACCCAAGGATGAGCTGCTTCCTTGCTGGCCCATAATTTAGTTACCAAGCTCACACTTCCAAGCAGTGTAAAAAGGAAGCCAGAGTTGTGTTTTTTTTTTTTTTTTCCCAGCTTGAGGATTTAACCTAAACACATCTAAGCTGCATTGGTTACCACTGCGTTGCTTAAAGAATATATTGAGGGCAAGGATTAATTGCAATGAAATGAGAGCTAAAGAGCCAAGCAGAGAGTGATGGCAAGATTCCTGTTTGAGCTCTTTTGGGTAAGGCTTAAAGCAGAGTCCACAGTCAATTAATATTGTTCAAGACCATGATTTTGAAGACCTTTGTAAAGTGTTTCACTCCCTCTGAAGTCTGGGAGAAGCTGGTTGTGTAGTCTGGATGTTTTCCCTGCTTTCAAGCCAAGCCACTTACCAGCTCCATTGTGTTTAGTTGGCTGCCATCCAGATTGTCCCCTCTCTTGGACAGTTTGACAGGGTGCTGAGCCATCACATTTCACCTCTATTACCTAGAAAGGTTGGGCAGATGATCCTTGGGGTCCTTTCCCACCTGGCATTCGTGTTGAGGGTGTTGAAGGGTGTGGGTGTGCCTGGCTCCTCTTGACCTGGGGTTGGGAGCAGACTGCAGAGATGTGAAATGCATCCTTTTGTCTCTCAAAGGTGCTAAGGAAGAATCTGAAGAAGCCAAAGAGGGTGAGGAAGAGGAAGGAGAAGGGGAAGAAACCACAGCTGAGGAAGGGGAGGAGTCACAGGAAACTGCTGAGGAAACTGGTGAGGAGGAGAAGGAAGAGAAAGAAGCAGCAGGGAAGGAAGAGAGTGAAGTGAAGAAGAAAGCTTGATTTCATTTTTAGGCCAGCAGAGTAAAGCCTGATTGACTGAGCTAAAATTGCAGTCTCATAGTCAATGCAGTGACCACTGAGGTTTAAAGTTCATGATCTCTGATGTTTCTCTCTGTGCAGAGTCTCAGTTTGCTTGCAGAGCACCCAACTTGGCTTGCTCCCTCCCTCCCCCCCCGAGTGCTGCATGGTCTACACATATGAATTTCAGGGGTTGTGTCTTTCTTGGGTGATTTGGAGCTTCAAATGGGGGAGGGGGGGGAAACCCAAACCAACCCAAAACTAAGTTGTGGGAATGAAAGTTCTCCTTAACTTGCATTTAAAATGATGATGGAAGTGTTGGGTGGGTGAAATAAGGGAGGCTTCAATAAGTGTGTGCAATAAAAGCTAGTCAATAAAGTTCCAGAAATGCTTAGTGTGGATTCTTTGTGTCTGTTGTGTGTCACCAATGCACTTGAGGTTCCCCAAGGAAGGCACCACAGCCATCTTTCAGGCCTGTGAAAACAGGGGGTGGGGTACTGGTGTCTTGTCTCCAGCTGATTTGCTTAGGGGGGGGCTCATAAGAGGACAAAACTTCACTGATGGGGCTGAAACTGAAACCTTAGAGTGGCTAAAACCAACCTGGGGGCTGGATGTGCTCTTAGGGTCTCCCCGGGCTGTTGGCTGCACACAAGCACCAGCTGCCTTTTGATGAAAGGAGGAACCTTCAACCCAAATCAGAAGCCAGATGCCCAAAGTGGCTGTGGAAATGTTGGTAGGAAGCTCTTCAGTGTCTGGCAGAGGAGTGCTGACAGGAGGGGAGGAGGTGTGGATGGAGCAAGTGGCAAGGATAGTGTGAGAGGAGTTCTTGGCTGCTTCCAGGGTGCTAGCCAAGTCAACCCACTGTGGGTTGAAGAGGATGATCTTCTGAGAGCCTTTTAAAGGAGAGAGTGGCAGCTACAGAAAGGTTTAATCTAGGATCAGCTCAAGCAGTAGTGCCTGGGCAGCTCTGAAAACAGTGGCAGTGCCCAGTGGTCTGAGCCTATTTGATGCTCAATGACAAGCTGCAGGGCCATGGTGCTTGGGGATGTGGTTTCATGGCTGTGGTGGTGTGTTGAAGGTTGAGCTTGGTCTTGAAGGTCTCTTCCAACCCAAAAAAATTGTTTTTTTTTTTTTTTTTTTTTTTTTCAACTGGCACAAGCTGCTGCATACAAATGAAGCCCTGTGATAAGGCTGAGTGCTGAGAGTGATGCTGCAAATCAAACCTCTTTAAGTCAACCCCAGGCTGCACTCCAACTTTTCCCAGTCCCCAGTAGCTGGGTGGGGGGTTTGAGGAGGATTTGGGGGTAGCTTTTAATTTGGGGCACTGATTTCATGATATCAGTGGATTTTGTGTTGGCTCTCCTTGATGGCTGAGTTCAGAGAGAAAGGGCAGGGTGGGTTTTGTACTCATTTTAAGAGCTTTCCAGAAGCATCTCCCTTTCCTTTCCCAGGGCTGGAAGATTTATGAGGATGGATGAGGTAAGCACTTAATTATTTAATTCCATGTGCCCAGAAAAAAAAAAACAAAACAAAAAACCAGCAGGAGAAATAAAAAGAACCTTTGACAAAACCACACAGGAAATGGAGCTTAAACAACTCCAGGTTGTTCCAACATCATTCCCAAATGCTTAATTCCCTCTCCTCCTTCCTTGGGGGGTTTTGATGCTTTGGAGACCCAAATGACAAAGATTAATTTTCCCTTTCTTTTAACATCTCTTTAATGTTATTTTCCTCTTTTCCTTTGCTTTTCATAGAGATTTTCCCACCTGTTTTGTTGGTATTTTTTTGTCTTGCAGCCTTATTCACACAAAGCAGATTTCATTCTCCATTCCCTGGAGTGGGGGTGGGGGTGGGGGATGGGGGGCACTTGAGCAGTACTTTGAGCAGAGACCTGCCCACACTGCTCAGTGCTTTCAAAAGCCACTGATGGGATGGCAGGAGAGCTGCTCCCTTGGGGGTGTGATGCCCTTACTTCAGGCAGCAGAATATTGAGCCAAAGTGGTGGCACCTGGATGTTCAGCTGAGTAGTGCCCTGGCAGCAAATGCTTAGCCTGGCACTTCAGAGGGGACAGAACTCAGATTTTAGCTCAGAACTCCTCACAGGCATTATTGACAGACCCCTCTCCATGGGCATGCACTAAACACTGCCTCCCTCCAAGCACTCTGAGCTCCTCTTCACTTGGCAATACCTAATTTTGCTTCCTCTTATAAGTTTTCTTTTGTTGTTTTTGTTTTGTTTTACAGATAAATTTTTTCACTCTTTTGTCTCCTCTTTTCTTCACTCTTTTGTATCCTTTTTTACTTCTGGGGAGCCAACACAGCTCACAGCTCTCCGAAGCTTTGCAAGCCAGGCTGTTAGGGATGCTCTCAACCCAGCCAGGCTGTTAGGGTTGCTCTCAACCCAGCCAGGCTCTTAGGGTTGCTCTCAACCCATCCAGGCTGTTAGGATGCTCTCAACCCATCCAGGCTGTTAGGATGCTCTGAACCCAGCCAGGCTGTTAGGGATGCTCTCAACCCAGCCAGGCTGTTAGGGATGCTCTCAACCCAGCCAGGCTCTTAGGGTTGCTCTCAACCCATCCAGGCTGTTAGGATGCTCTCAACCCAGCCAGGCTGTTAGGGTTGCTCTGAATCCAGCCAGGCTGTTAGGATGCTCTCTACCCAGCCAGGTTGTTAGGGTTGCTCTGAATCCAGCCAGGCTGTTAGGATGCTCTCAACCCAGCCAGGCTCTTAGGGTTGCTCTCAACCCAGCCAGGCTGTTAGGGTTGCTCTCAACCCAGCCAGGCTGTTAGGATGCTCTCAACCCAGCCAGGCTGTTAGGGTTGCTCTCAACCCAGCCAGGCTGTTAGGATGCTCTCAACCCAGCCAGGCTGTTAGGGATGCTCTCAACCCACCAGGCTGTTAGGGTTGCTTTCAACCCAGCCAGGCTGTTAGGATGCTCTCAACCCACCAGGCTGTTAGGGTTGCTTTCAACCCAGCCAGGCTCTTAGGGTTGCTCTCAACCCAGCCAGGCTGTTAGGGTTGCTCTCAACCCAGCCAGGCTGTTAGGATGCTCTCAACCCAGCCAGGCTGTTAGGGTGCTCTGAACCCAGCCAGGCTGTTAGGATGCTCTCAACCCAGCCAGGCTGTTAGGGTGCTCTGAACCCAGCCAGGCTGTTAGGGATGCTCTCAACCCATCCAGGCTGTTAGGATGCTCTCAACCCAGCCAGGCTGTTAGGATGCTCTCAACCCAGCCAGGCTGTTAGGGATGCTCTGAGCCCAGCCAGGCTGTTAGGGTTGCTCTAAGCCCAGCCCATCAGAGCTCTTCCAGCAGCCACCTCACTCCTTGCAGTGTCTCTTGGTCTGATCCCCACTCCTGATGTTATTTTTGATGTATTGCAGCTAGAGCAGAGACTTCACAGCACTGCAGGCAACGTGTGAGTCACGGCCACGGCAAGGAGCTGCAGAGAGTGCCAAGCAGCAGTGACCATCCAGGCTGCTTTGTCACCCTCAGCCCTGCCTTGCTGCTCAGGGAAAGTGGTGGGAGGGAGGGTGGAAGTGTGTCTCTGCCTGCTGGGATGCTCTCAGGGCTTGGGGGACCTCACTGGCAACCTCTTGTTCTTTGAGAAGCCAGGAGCTGGCTTTGACGCAATGCAGTAAAAGCAGGCAGAGGGAGACACGGCAGAAACTTTAACCCAAGTTGCAGCTGCAAGCCAAGAGCCTGTCCCTGAATTTCCTCTCCTGGTTGGGGCAGATGGGGGCTGGATCAGCCTGAGATCTTATTCCAGGGAGGAAACAACAAGGAGGTCCTGGATGCTTTTGTTGAGATGCACACACACACACGCACACAGTGGGCAAGAGGAAAGCTTGTGCAGGTCTAAGGTGCAGATTCCAGGACTTTACCTTCTACTAAATATTCCAAAATTCCCCCTTTGCTGCCTCCCAGGCTTAGCTGAAGTTGTTTAACCCTAAAGTGAGAAGGGAGAAAGTCCTGTGAAGGAGAAGAGCACAGACCCTGATGCCTCGAGAAAATTCCAGTGTCTGACTCAGCTCCCTGGCCAAAGTGTTTTGTAACACTTCCCAGTTTGGTTCCACCTGGAATTTACTTCTGGGATACTGAAAAACAAAACAAAACACAAACTCTTCATTGTGAGCATCTCCACAACCTGCTATGGTAAAAAGGTTCTGAGTTAGACCTTTCCAGCTCCCGAGTTAGATCTTTCCAGCTCCTGAGTTAGACCTTTCCAGCTCCTGAGTTAGATCTTTCCAGCTCCTGAGTTAGACCTTTCCAGCTCCTGAGTTAGACCTTTCCAGCTCCTGAGTTAGACCTTTCCAGCTCCTGGTTTAGACCTTTCCAGCTCCTGAGTTAGACCTTTCCAGCTCCTGGTTTAGACCTTTCCAGCTCCTGGTTTAGACCTTTCCAGCTCCTGAGTTAGAACTTTCCAGCTCCAGGTTGAGATCTATCCAGCTCCTGAGTTAGACCTTTCCAGCTCCTGGTTTAGACCTTTCCAGCTCCTGAGTTAGAACTTTTCCAGCTCCTGAGTTAGAACTTTCCAGCTCCAGGTTTAGATCTATCCAGCTCCTGAGTTAGACTTTTCCAGCTCCTAGTTTAGACCTTTCCAGCTCCTGAGTTAGAACTTTTCCAGCTCCTGAGTTAGAACTTTCCAGCTCCAGGTTTAGATCTATCCAGCTCCTGAGTTAGACCTTTCCAGCTCCTGAAGGACCTTGACAGCCTACCTTAAACAAGCTGCATAAATCTTCAGAGTAACTTCCTTTAATTATTTTTTTGTTGTTGTTTTCTTGTCTTTTTTTTTTTCCCCTCTTCTTCCCCTTTTGTGGAGTCTTTTCTATTGATTAATGAGTTTTTTGTGTCTGAAGGTAATTAATCCCTTCCCTGGTTATGCAGAGGCTGAGGAAGTAATTGGGTGCAGAACAGGCAAATCACACCCTGCTGGCTGCAGCTCTGCCCTGGAATTAGGCTGTCTTTGGAAGCTGCTTGATTGCAGATGTCAGTAGACAAAACCCTCTTGGCAGCATTAAATGTTAATCAGTTCTTAGAGTTTTATAAATATTTAGGAAATGTGGTAACCAGTTGCTTTTTTTTTTTTTTTTTCCTTTTCTCTTAGGGTTTGATGGAAACACTTGCAGTGGGAAATAGACTAAACTCACAGATTTGTTCTGAGTGTTGGAGCAGAGGGGGAAAAAAAAACCACACAAGAAGGCAGCTGTGGGAAAAAGAACTGAAGGCTGCAATACGTTTTGGGTGGAGAAGAGGGGGAAAGGAGGAGGTTTGGACACACACTGTAGCAGTGGAGTCTGCCTCCCACAGAGGCTATGCAGTGAATTCCCCAAATCATTCAGGAAGGTTGAGGAATTTCCCTGCAGCCTCTTTGGACAAGAAATTGCATCCCTGGCTGGACTGCCAATGTGCAGCAGAGTCAAGAAATAGCACAAGAAATCCTTAAACTATTCAGGAAGGTTGAGGAGCCTTCCTGCAGCCTCTTTGGACAAGAAATTGCATTCAGGAAGGTTGAGGAACCTTCCTGCAGCCTCTTTGGACAAGAAATTGCATCCCTGAGTGGCCTTCCAATGAGCAGCAGAGTCAAAGAACAACACAACAAGTCCTCAAACCACTCAGGGAGGTTGAAGATACTTCCTACAGCCTCTCTAGCCAAGAAATTGCATCCCTGGCTGGACTGCCAATGTGCAGCATAAGCAAAGAATAGCACAAGAAGTCCCCAGACCATTCAGGAAGGCTGAGGAACCTTCCTGCAGCCTCTTTGGACAAGAAATTGCATCCCTGAGTGGCCTTCCAATGTGCAGCAGAAACAAAGAACAACACAAGAAGTCCTCAAACCACTCAGGAGGGTTTAGGAACCTTCCTGCAGCCCTTTGGACAAGAAATTGCATCCCTGAGTGGCCTTCCAATGTGCAGCAGAATCCAAGTTACACCAACAAGCAATGATCTCGAGGTGCTGTGTTGCACCAGAACTGAAGAGAAAGCACAGCAGGAAAAATTGCAAGGCAGGCTTGGATCCCACCTGCACCTGCAGGAGCCCATGTGAGCAGCCTGCTTCAGACTCCACTGACCTCAAGGTTTCATCCATGGTGCAAGGTGACCTTTCTTCCTAGAATCATGGAATGGTTAAGGCTGGAGAAGACTTTTAAGATCATTGAGTCCAACCGTAACCCAAGGACCATGACCACTAAACACCACCTCTACAGCTTCTTAGAATCATAAAATTGTCAGGGTTGGAAGGGAGCTCAAGGAGCAGCCAGTTCCAACCCCTCTGCCATGGGCAGGGACACCTCACACCACAGCAGGTTGCTCACAGCCACCTCCAGCCTGGTCTTAAAAACCTCCAGGGATGAGGCTTCCACCACCTCCCTGGGCAACCTCTGCCAGTCTCTCACCACCCTCATGGGGAAGAACTTCCTCAGATCTAAACTCGATGTCTCCTTCTCTAGGTTGGATCCATCCCCCCCAGTCCTATCACTCCCTGACACCCCAAAAAGTCCCTCCCCAGCTTTCTTGGAGCCCCCTTCAGATCCTGGAAGGCCACAAGAAGGTCTCCTGGGAGCCTTCTCCTCTCCACACTGCACAACCCCAACTCTCTCAGGCTGTCCTCATAGCAGAGCATCTCCAGCCCTCTGCTCATCCTCCTGGCCCTTCTCTGGACACTTTCCAGCACCTCCAGATCCTTCTTGTAATAGAGCCTCCAGAACTTGACCACTTTCCAACCCAACCCCTTGTAGGAAGCAGTGAGTTGTGCTTTTCACATGTAACTCCCCCAAACAAGCTCATTAGGGAGCAGCTGCCATATAATTTGCCAGCTTTGCTTTCCTGAAGCATCACTCAAGCAGCAAGCTGTTGAGTGCAGATTTCCATTACTGAATATCATCAGGGGAAGAGTTCCTCTGCTGTGCTACACAAAGGGATTCAGCTTGGTTTGAAGAGCTTATCTGCTGCTGAAGCTTCCCCATTCCTCCAGTGAAGGGCAAGCAGGAGCCTTTCAATTAAAACGTGACTTGATCTTCAATTATTGATAGAGTGAAGCACTGGCAGGCACGTGCAAATTACAGATTTTGATCAGACCTTCCATTAAGTTGACAGATTCCAGGACAGCCCAGACTTGAAAAATGATTTGCATTTCTCTGCTGGTTGTGGGAGGCAAGGCAGCAGCAGTGTTCTTCCTCCTCCTCTTGAATGTTAATCCTATAATTGTTGAATAATTTGGGTTGGAAGGGACCTTAAAGCTCAGCCAGTTCCAACCACCTGCCATGGGCAGGGACGCCTCTCACCACCCCAGGTTGCTCAAGGCCTCATCCAGCCTGGTCTTGAACACATCCAGGGAGGAGACATCCACAGCCTCCCTGGGCAACCTGTGCCAGTGTCTTCTCACCCTCAGGCTAAAGAATTTCTCTCATCTCTACTCTAAATCTGCCCTCCTCAAGATTCAATTCATTGCCCCTCGTCCTGTCACCCCAAACCCTTGTCAAATCTGATTAGATCTTGATCAAACAGCCTACAAGATATTAAAAAGAAGTCAAAGTTAGACCCAAAAGCTCTAACCTACAAGATATTAAAATAAAGTCAAAGTTAGACCCTAAAGCTCTAACCTATAAGGTATTAAAATGAAGTCAAAGTTAGACCCAAAAGCTCTAACCTACAAGATATTAAAAAGTCAAAGTTAGACCCAAAAGCTCTAACCTACAAGATATTAAAAAGTCAAAGTTAGACCCAAAAGCTCTAACCTACAAGATATTAAAAAGTCAAAGTTAGACCCAAAAGCTCTAACCTACAAGATATTAAAATGAAGTCAAAGTTAGACCCTAAAGCTCTAACCTATAAGGTATTAAAATGAAGTCAAAGTTAGACCCAAAAGCTCTAACCTATAAGGTATTAAAATGAAGTCAAAGTTAGACCCAAAAGCTCTAACCTACAAGATATTAAAAATCAAAGTTAGACCCAAAAGCTCTTACAAAGTTCAGCAGTACGAGGGTGGGGAGACACTGGAATAGGTTGCCCAGAGAGGTTGTGGCTGCCTCCTCCCTGTGGTTGGAAGAAGCCTTCAGCAACCTGGGCTAGTGGAAGGTGTCCCTGCCCATGGCAGGGAGGTTGGAATAGATGATTTCTGAGCTCCTTTCCAACCTGAGCCATATTAGGATTCTGTAGAATTAAAGCAGAAGGAGGAAAAAAAAAATAATCAGGAGCATGGGCTCATGAGATTGCTTCGTGTGTCCTTGCACACTTAGGCAACAAATGGAAGACACCACAACCAGTTGTGGCTCACAGACAAGGCAGCTTCACAGGAAACTCAAGGAATGATCTGGAAATTGCCACATGAAGGATCTCCTCATGTGCAGGGAGGGAAATGATACCTGCAGCAGGGTTTAAGACCTGGACGCCTACCTGAGCAATCCTGTGAGCAGCACGCAGCTCAGAGACCTTAGGTGCAAGCACCTAAAGGCTGGGGAGCAGAAGTCAATAGGTTCCACTCCACTCTAGAAAACAGCTCTTGAGGATTTGCTTAAACCAGCTCAAGTATCTGTGTTGTCATAGGGAAGTCCTTCAGCCCATTTTTCCTCCTCCTCCCCCCCTCTGCTCTGCCCTGCTGAGGCCACAGCTGCAATATTGCATCCAGGTCTGCGCTCCTCAGTTCAGGAGGGACAGGGAGCTGCTGGAGAGAGTCCAAGGGAGGGCTCCAAGGATGCTGAAGGGCCTGGAGCAGTGCCTGGGGAGGAGAGGCTGAGAGCCCTGGGGGTGCTGAGTGTGGAGAGGAGAAGGCTGAGAGGGATCTGCTCAATGTCTCTCAAGAGCTGAGGGCTGGGGGGCAGGAGGCAGGGGCCAGGCTCTGCTCACTTGCACCCTGGGCTAGGCCAAGGGGCACTGGATGGAAACTGCAGCACAGGAGGTTGCAGCTCAGCAGGAGGAGGAACTTCTGCACTGGGAGGCTCCCAGAGGCCTGGAGCAGGCTGCCCAGAGAGGTTGTGGAGTCTCCTTGTCTGGAGCCTTTGCAGCCCTGTCTGGATGTGTTCCTGTGTGACCTGTGCTGGATTCTCTGCTCCTGCTCTGGCAGGGGGGTTGGACTCACTGATCTCCAGAAGTCCCTTCCAACCCCTGTGATCCCATCCAGCTCAAACTTATTTTCTAAGCAAGCTGAGCAAAAACCTCAAACCACATCCCAGCCCACACCAACTTCAGGGAAGGATTTGAGGTGGGGGGGGGAAGGGAAAAAAAAAAGTCACTAGAGAAGTGATGATTTCAGTATTGACCTTTATTGAGCAAGAACTGCTGTGACTTTTACATCAAACAACAAAAGGTTGCATACTGTGCATGTCAACTAGGTTCTCCCATGAGCAAAAGTCCACCTTAATTAATTGCACCAGTGAGGTAAACATAATAAGTAGCTTTTTATTATTATTATTATTATTATTATATTTTTAAATGTTTTTTTTTCTTTCTTTCTTTTTTTTAAGGCTAGAAGAGTTCTGGTTCTCAGGAATATTCTATCACTGTTTGGTTTTCTTTTTCCTGTTTGGCTCAGTTGGTTCTTTGCATAATACATCTTAAAGAAGATAAAAAAAAAAAAAAACCAACCCATAAAAAAAAAAATCTTCCTCAGACATGTCCCTCCTCCAACAGCTCAGGAAATTCACAAAGCTTCCTTTGCACATTTCAGTCTCATGCACTATTAATAGCAATTTTTTTTTTTGTTTGGGGTTTGGGGGTTTTTTTATTTTTGGTTAGATCCCCAAGCGCTGTGGAGGGAGCACATCTTGAGCCTGCATGCATTTTTTTTTTCCCCACCCCACTCCCCCTATATTGCACACACACACACACAAAAAAAAAGAAAAGGAAAAGTAAAATACTGTGTGTCTGGAGCCTCCATGAGAGAACCCATTCTGCTTTGAAGCCGTCACTCACATGCATTTTGCAGCTGTCCTATGGCTTAACCTTTTGCACCAACCCAAGCTCTTGATTATTTTTTTCCTCCTTTTTTATTCTTTTTTCCCCCCCTCCTTTTTAATTATTTTTCTCCTTTTTAAATTATTTTTCCTCCTTTTAAATTCTTTTTTTCCTCCTTTTTTATTTTTTCCTTTTTTATTATTTTTCTCCTCCTTTTTTATTCTCTTTCCCCTCCTCCTTTTTTATTCATTTTTTCCCCTCCTCCTTTTTTATTCATTTTTCCCCTCCTCCTTTTTTATTCATTTTTCCCCTCCTCCTTTTTTATTCTATTTTTCCCCTCCTCCTTTTTTATTCTATTTTTCCCCTCCTCCTTTTTTATTCTATTTTTCCCCTCCTCCTTTTTTATTCTATTTTTCCCCTCCTCCTTTTTTATTCTATTTTTCCCCTCCTCCTTTTTTATTCTATTTTTCCCCTCCTCCTTTTTTATTCATTTTTTCCCCTCCTCCTTTTTTATTCATTTTTTCCCCTCCTCCTTTTTTATTCATTTTTTCCCCTCCTCCTTTTTTATTCATTTTTTCCCCTCCTCCTTTTTTATTCTATTTTTTCCCTCCTCCTTTTTTATTCTATTTTTTTCCCTCCTCCTTTTTTATTCTATTTTTTTCCCTCTTTTTTTTTTTGATTTTTTTGGTGTTTAAATTGAGCTAAGGTTTCATTTTACTCAGCCTCTTTAATCTCTTTTACTACAGCATGTGAAGTAACTTTCTCCACTTTCTTGGTGGACACTAACTTCTCCTCGAAGCTCTCTTCGTGCTCCTCCACTTTCTGAGTGACTGTCACCGACTTGGTGATGTAGGTGGTTGTACTGTCCCCACCTTCCCCGCTGATCTTCTCTGCTTTTTTGGTGACCACAACCTTCACCCCCTTGTCATCCAGGGGGCTCACATCCAGGCCGTTGGTCACCACCCCTTTGTCTTCCTCCTCCACCTCTTTCTCTTTGGCTTCCTCCTCTTCCTTTTTCTCCTCCACCTCCCCGTTCACTGCGATGTCTTCTTTCCTGGAGCCCTTCCCCACCTCTGCACTGACTTTGGTCACCTTTGTGAGGGTGACTGTCTCCTCCACCACAGCCTTGCCAGCTTTGGCTGGGGAGGGAGGCTTCTCTGGAGAGCGAGGCTTCTCTGGGCTCACTGGTTTCTCTGGAGAGCGAGGCTTCTCTGGGCTCACTGGTTTCTCTGGAGAGCGAGGCTTTTCTGGGGTGCTGGGCTTTTCTGGGGTGCTGGGCTTCTCTGGGGTGCTGGGCTTCTCTGGGGTGCTGGGCTTTCCCAGAGGCACTGCCCTCTCCGGGGTGCCCAGCTTCTCTGGGCTGGCAGCCTTCTCTGGAGAGGTGACCTTTGGTGTTGCTGGCTTCTCAGGAGATGCTGCTTTCTCTTCCTCCTTGGCTGCTTTCTCACCAACTTTCTCCACCTTCTGCTCTTTTCCTGCTTCTTTCTGGACTGCCTTGGCTGGTTCTGTTACAGGAGATTTCGGGGGGGATTTCGGGGGGGACTTGGAGGGAGGCGTTCTGAGCTTCTCTACCTTTGCTGCTACCTCTTCAGCTTTGCCCTTGGCCTCAGCTTCTTCTGCCTCTTCCTCGGCCTCCTCCCCTTCTTTTTCTTCTATCTCTTCTTTTTCAGAACCTCCTTCTTCTGCTGCATCAGATTTTGCAGCTTCTTCTTCCTCCTCTGCTTCCTCTTCCTCCTTCTCTTCCTCAGGTGCAGCTGCTTGTTCTGCAGCAGCCTTCTCAGAAACAATTTCTTCCTCTGCAGCTGCTTCTTCTGCTTTTTCTTCCTCCTGTTCTTCTTGCTGGGCCTTGGCTGCCATTTCTTCTGCGATAGCTGCTAGGGCGTCTTCCATCTCTGACTTTTCATCCTCTACCTTTGTCTCTTCGATGATTTCTTCTACAAACTTGTGCTGGACCTTCAGCTTTGGTGGTTCAATTTTGGTTTTCTGGATTTTAGTGGCTGCTATTGTGACAGATGGTTGTCTGTGCGTGAATATGGGGCCAGTAATGCTTCCAGAAAAGGCACTGAATCTTGTCTCTTCACCTTCCAGTAGCTTCCTAAGGAAAACAGCAGGAGGAAAAAAAAGAATTAAAAAAAAATGAGCATAGAAACCCAAATTAAGAGACAGAAATAGAATATTTCCCTGTCAGCAGGATGAGACCAGTTTGGATGTGGGATATGCTGGATGGATCAGCATAATCCATCACTCCCAGCCCCCAGTTTGACTTTCCTTGAATCAGCTCTTTTGCAAAACTCTGATTCAGCAAACAGCTTTGAGCTTGGTTTGCATGTGGCAAGTGTAACACCTTGGGCTGGTCATCCTCAGTGCCAAAAGGCTTCATCCTGGCTCAAGTCAGCACAGAGCGTGCTGGCCAAAGGCTCTCAGAGGGTGCATCATGACTCAGGCAAACTGAGAATGTCACACAACCAAATATTGTGGCTGTGAGGCATTCAAAGCCACTTCAGATCTGTCTGGAAGTAGGAGTTTGGGCATCCAATCTCTGAAAAACTGAAGGGACTTGTCTTCAGTTAACTTCATCATAAAACAGTTTTGGGTTGGAAGGGAGCTTTAAAGGTCATCCATCCCCTGCAGTGAACAGGGACATCTTCAACCAGATCAGGTTGCTCAGAGCCCTGCTCAGCCTCATTTGGAATGTTTCCAGGGATGAAGCTTCTACCACCTCCCTAGGTAACCTTTGCCAGTGTTTCACCACCCTCAGTACAGAACATTCCTTCCTTCTATCTGGCCCAAATCTCCCCTCCTTTAGCTTAAAACCATCACCTCTTGGCTTGTCACAACACCCCTGGGTATCTGTGTGCTTGTCTGAGCAGATCTGGAGATGAGGGTTTGGGGGCTGGTTGTTTGGTGTTTTTTTCCCCCCCCCCCTCCTCCCCACTTTTCTTACATTCAAATCCATGTTTTTCATCTCAGCCCATGACCTAGAAAAATCAGCATCTCCGATGAGAGTTCTGAAGTGATGCAGAAGAGAGGCTAAAAAAAAACCCCAACAACCTGCCAGGTGATGGCAATAGCAAGCAATGTTCCTGCTCCAGATGAGAGGCAATGGCTTGAAAGGAAAAAAGTTGAGCAAGGAAAGCAAAAGTCTTTGTGACAAAGCAGAAGAACCCTCCCTGCTTGAAGACCTGATCAAGCCAATTCCTGTCTGTCTCTCTGCAGTGATAAAAGAGACCTCAGGTGCCAGGCAACTCTTGCTTGGCATATGCAGAGCAACCAGGAATTAAAATTAAATTTGTGTGTTTTTTTTTTTTTTCCCCTGCATCTTCTGCTTTTGTCAAGCCAGGCAGAATGCAGCACCAGGGTGGCACTGCACTGAGTCACGGTGTCCTGTGCCCACTGAGCACTTGGAGCTCTGCCACCAGCTACCAGAGCTGGTCCATAAAGGGCTCTGGCTTCTTACTGCAAACCCTCCACAGTCTGTGTGGGTTTTGGAAGGGTTGTGAGAATTGAGTCAGGGTCTAATTCGGCTTGTGCTCTCTGCATGCATGTGCTGCTGATCTGTGGGAGAGCTCCCCAAAGCCAGCAGCATCTGCAGTGCTATTAATATTCCAGACATGTCTGCAGTGGTCCTACCGTACCTGTATGCAGCAATTTCAATGTCCAGGGCCATCTTGACATTGAGGAGGTCCTGGTATTCCCTCAAGTGACGTGCCATTTCCCACTTTGTTCCTCTAAGCTCATTCTCCAGCTGATGAATGGTGTCCTGCAATGGAAACACAGAAAAACCTCTGTGACAGAGGCAAACTTCCCACACAGCACAGAAAAGTTCTTCAGAAGGACTTTCTGAAACTCTTTCCACCACCCTGGGAGGCAGCACCAGGCTCAGAGCAGGACCCACCCGCCTCCCACCGCCTTCCCCTGCATCCCCATCCTTGAACGGGCAAACGGCGCCGCAGGGACTGGACCCGGACGCCACCACGGCCCCACCCAGCACCCCCCCCACTCTTGCAGCCAGCACCCCTCGGGCGCTGCGGGGACAGGACCCAGACACCGCCCCTCCCTCCCAGCCCAACCCCGGTACCTGGTAGGTGGTGAGGTCGTTGTTGTGGCGCTCCTCGATGTCACTGAGCTGCCGCTCCAGCGACTCCTTGGTGCCGCGCACCGACTCCAGCTCGATGCTCTTGGACTGCAGCTGCCGGCGGTATTCGGCGATCTCCTCCTTGGCGGAGCGGATCGCCTCCTTGTTCTGCTCGGCGGCCTCCGTCAGCTTGGCGTAGCGGCACTTGAACCACTCCTCGGCCTGGTGCATGTTGTGGTCGGACTGGCACTCCAGCTGGGCTCGGATCTCCTTCAGCGCCGTGGTCAGGTCCGTCTTCAGGTAGTCCTTCCTCTCCACCGTGGCGTGGGACGCCTGCAGCTGCGCCAGCAGCTCGGCCACCTCCTCCTCGTGGTTGCCCCGCAGGAAAGCCACCTCGTCCTGCAGCGACTGCACCTTCTTGTCCAGCTCCGCCCGCATCAGGGAGGCCTCCTCCATCTCCTTGCGCAGGGCGCGGATGGTGGCCTCCGTCTCATCGCGCAGCCGCGCCTCGTCCTCGAAGCGCTCCCTCAGGCGCTGGATGTCCTCCTCGATGTGCTCCGAGTCCAGCTGGATCTGCGCTTTTTCGTGGCTCACCTGCTCCAGGGCCCCGCGCAGCTCCCGCAGCTCCTGCTCGTAGGCGTCGCTCAGCTGCGCCCGCCCCGCGTGTTTCTGCCGCAGCGCCGCCAGCTCCGCCTCGATCTCCTTGTTCTGCTGCTCCAGGTAGTGAACCTTCTCGATGTAGCCGGCGAAGCGGTCGTTCAGCCCTTGCAGCTGCTCCTTCTCGTTGGAGCGGCTCAGCTTCAGCTCGGCCGCCCCGTTCAACAGCGAGGACTGGCTCAGCTCCAGGCTCTCGGCGGAGCTCAGCACCGTGGGGCCGTAGGTGGCCCGAGGCCCGCCCAGGTTGGTGCGTTTGTAGGAGGAGGACACGGAGCTGCCCGAACCGCGCGACCACGACTGCGAGCGGAAGCCGCTGGACGGGGAGGCGCTGGCGCGGCTGTAGGTGGCCCGGGTCTCGGTCACCCGGCGGTACGAGGGGTTGCCCAGGGGCTCCATGGTGTAGCTCATGGTGGGGACTCGGGGGGGAGCGGGCGGCAGCGCGGCAACTGCTCCGGCCGCCGCCGCCCCTTATACAGCCCGGCCGGGGCGGCCCCGCACACGTGTGCGGGAGAAGCCACCCCCGGCCCTGCCCCGGGACCGCCCCCCGGCCCGCCTCCCGGCCTCGCCCCCCTGCTCCTGCTCCTGCTCCTGCCCCGGTTCCCCTTCCTTTCCCTCTTCCGTAATCCCCCTTCCCCCCCCCCCCCCCCCCCCCAGCCCCGAATGCCCCCACCCCGCCATGCCCCTTCCCCACCTGCCTTTCCCCTTGTTTCTTCGTTCTCCTGTCTCCCTTTCCTCCCTTTTCACTTCCCACTTTTTCCATCCTCTTCCCCTTTTCCCATCCCCTTCCCCCGTGCACCTACTCCCCACTCCCTTTCTTTCTATCCCCACTCTCTTTTTCCCTTTCCCTTGCTCCTTCTCTCTTGCCCTTGCTCCCTTCTCCCCCCTTCCCTGGGCCATCTCCCTCTTTCATTGCTTTCTTTCCCTTTCTTGTCTTCTTTTGGTTCTTTCATTCCTTCCTTTCTTCCTTCTTTTCTTTCTTCCTTCTTTTCTTTTCTTTCTTCCTTTCATTTCTTTCCTTTATTTCCCCTCTTTCCCTCCTTGTTTTTCTTTCTTTCTTTTCTATTTTTCCCCCCTCTCCTCCCAGCCCCTCCCGCAGCGGCCCTGCGGAGCGGAGCGTGGTGGAGCAGCGCCCGGCGGACCCCTTAGGACCGGGGCCGGGGGCCGGGGCAGACCCGGTGGCTGCAGCACCACGGACAGCTCCGGAGGGCGGTGCCGCGGGCGAGCAGCGGGCAGAGGGGTCCCAGGATGTATCCCCCTGCCCCGGGCCGGGGCTGACATCTGAAGGTCAGGAGCTGCGGGGCGGGGGCTGGCGCGGCCCGGGGCTGCGCTGCGGCACCGACCGCTCCCCGCCGCCGCTTCGCCTCCGCTCGGGCTGCGGGACGGGCTCGGGAAGGGGCTCTGAGGGAGGAGGCTGCATGCAGCCGCTGCAGTGCGGGAAACTGGAGTTGGGAAGAGCCCCCCCACACCACCCCGCCTCAGCATCCCAAATCCTTTTCTCTTCCCTCTTCTCCTCCCCACTCGCCCTCAGCTGTTTCTCCAGCGCTTGGTGCATTGCTCAGCAATAAACTCCCTTGCTCGGAACCTTTGGTGAGATTTGCCTTTCCGTGGTACAATGCACTTCGTGGGGGCTGCGTTGCAGTCAGCAGCTGCCCCCCCACCCCCCTCAGTCCCCACGCCGCGAGTCTGAGCTCCTCTCGGAGGGGATTACACTGCACAGGCGATTGAAGCTTCAAAGGAAAACAACAAAACCCTGCTGGTGCTAAGAAAATGCCCCTCTGCAGCTCCCATTGCAACTGGGAGGGATGCTGAGGGGGGGAAGATTTTAACTCCTCCTTCAGAAAGATGCTGAAAAGGGGCTGCCTGTGCTCAGCAGCCTGTGCCTTTTGAAGCAGCTGAGCTTGTTAACAGGCAAAACCCTTCTCAGCAGCTGCTCCCCTGCCTTTAACCTGGGACACAGGCAGCTCCCGGGCTTGCTGCTGCTGTGCCTTGGCTGTGGAGAGTTTGGGAAGTCCGAGGGACAGGGTTAAACTTGGCAGAGCACATGGAGCATCGCACCTCTGCTGGCTCATTAATATGATGCTGTCATAGGACTGCAGCACTGCAGTCAGGAGAAGGCAGCAGGACCCACAGCAGCTGCGGGGCTGCACTTGGGCATGGGCAGTTTGGTCCTGCTGCTTAACCTCTCTGGGGTTTGACATCAGCAACACGAGAGGGAGGAGGGTTTGCTGTCATCAAAGCAGTCACAGATTCTAATTCTGTTCTCTTAATTTCAGTAAAAAAGTTTTCTCCACAGACCACTAAAAAAAAAAAAAGCATCCCTGTGGGTCTCACTGGAAGGCAGTGAGGGGGTAAAAAAAAAAAAAAAATCCATGTTAGGATCTGTTTTGTTGCTGATTTGCTTCCTTGTTAAGTAAAGCCTGGGAGGAGGGAACAGGTCCTGGAGTTTTACCTATGGAAAACTTACTGAGCCACAAAAAAAAAAAAAAAAAAAAAAAAAAAAAGCCCCCAAAAACAACCAAGCAAACAAAACCAACCCAAAAAAAAAAACCCAAAAGTGGCTAACAGAGGTGCCTGGGAGCTTTTATTATCCTTTTAATCTGGGAGCAAGTGACTGGTGCTGAAGAGCCCATGGGGAGGGACATGCTGAACTTCGTCATACAACTCCCTCTCCTTCCATACCTTGGTGCATGGATTCCTTAAAACCCATTTAACCCCCACATGCAAAATAAATTTGCTCTTCATAATCAAGCCCTGACAGCATTTTGCCTCGTTTTTGTTTCACACTGAGATCAGGCAAAACAAACTTCTACAGAACACAAGGATGTGATGGCCTTAAAAAAAAAAATCAGGATTTTTAGGTGAGAAGTTTGCAATCAGAAAGGTTTTTTGTAACAAGCAGGCAGAGAAATCCTTCTGAAATAAAAAGCTGTGGTTTAATTTCACATTCTGTGAGCCATATTCAGATGCTGGGGGGTGGTGGTGGTGGTGGGGGCAGTATCCTGCTCCATTATCCTGAAGGTGATCTGAAGGTCAGGATGAGTCAGGGAAATCAGTCTGAAATGCTGCCTTAATCCTGATGAGCAACCAATCCTTGTTCCATCGATACCCACTCTGGAGGTTTGAAATGCAGACTGAAATTGCTGCCCACAGAAAGCTTTTGGCATCAAACTTTAACAAACAAGGGTGGCTGCTCCAGCAAGAGCTAAAGGGTGGAGGGCAAGAGGCTGGGGCCAGACAGGTGCACAGGGACAGGACAAGAGGCAACGGGCACAAACTGGCATCCAGGAGGTTCCATCTGAAGAGGAGGAGAAATTTCTTTGGGGTTTCTTCTCCTGTGTGCTACAATTTCTCCACCTGGCTGAGCTAATTTGGAGCTTTGCCCCTATGCTGAACACACCAGAAAATTGCTGTTGTAAGTCATTAAAACTCTGCCTCTTTGGGGGAATAACTTGAAAGTCACAAGCAGGAGTTGTGAGCTCTGTTATCCTTCCCTTATCCTGAAGTTAGGGAACCAGATCTTATGATTTCCACCTCACCATGAGGAGAAAGTTGTTTGGTGATGTTGAGGTCTGGAGCAGGCTGCCCAGAGAGGTTGTGGAGTGTCCTTGTGTGGAGAGCTTCCAATCCCCCCTGGGCATTGTGCTGCTGGGCAAGTTGCTGTGGGTGCCCTGCTGGAGCAGGGGGGTTGGGCTGGCTGAGCTCCAGAGCTCCCTTCCAACCTCCACCACGCTGGGATTTGGGGATTCCCTTGGTCAGAGGCTTGAACAGTTAAAGCCTGAGTAGCTGTTAGTGTTCTCCATTGACAGCACTGAGATAACCCAAGCAGGGCAAGGAAGACAAACAGAAGGAATGCTGCCAGAGTGGGGAAAAAAAAAAAAAAAAAGGCATGAGGAAATAGAATTTGGTTCCCTTCTGATGTTCCACAGAGCACTGCAAAGTGGTGTGACTCACCAGGCCCAGGAAGTGATACCAAATGTTGTTAGCTGAAGACCTGGGTGTCCTAGAACCTTATTGGGTCATCACCAACTTATAATAAATAATGCCCTAGATAATCACCTGGCATTAACTGGTCTTGTTCCAGCAGAGTCAAGAGAGCAAGGAGAAGCATTTCAGTCCAGCTGAGGATGTGTCCATGATGTTTACATAGCAACAGCTATGGAAGAAACACAGCTATGCCCTGTAGGGTGTTGGATGCCTCTTGAAAAGCCTTTAGGACAAAGCTGAACATAGGAAGTTCCATCTCAACACGAGGAGGAAGAGGAACTTTTTTGGTGTGAAGGTGCTGGAGAGGTTGTGGAGTGTCCTTGTGTGGAGAGCTTCCAACCCCCCCTGGCCATTGTGCTCCTGGGCAAGCTGCTGTGGGTGCCCTGCTGGACCAGGGAGGGTTGGACTGGCTGAGCTCCAGAGCTCCCTTCCTACCCCTAATATTCTATGATTTGTCTGCATTCAAGGTCTGAACTCACCCAGTTCTGCCTTTTGTGGAACTGTTTGGTTCAAGCACACAAGAGACCCAACCCTGCAAAGGATCTGCTTCAAGCCACTGCCCTGGCAAAGAAAAATCTGAGATTTAATCAGCTCAGGTGAGAAGTGGAGGAGCTCAGGTGGCTTTGTCCCCTTGATGCTGCCATGCTCTGCTTGGGTTTATGGCTCAGTGGTCATTTCCTCCTATGTGCATTGTCTGCTGGTTCAGGCTGAACTCTCCTGAAAGTTCCATCCAGAAAATAGCTCAGGTCAGGACAGATCTGAAATGAGCAAAAATAACTCTTCCTACCTTATTTGGAGAGGTGTTTTTTTTTTCTTTCTTTTTTTTTTTTTGCTTCCCAGTCTTCCTTCCCTAAAAAGATAACTTGGGGAAGTGGCCACAATGCCTCTTTTGATGACCTCTTTTCCTGGGGTTGTACCCACCTGACAATGCTGCCATGGGGGTGAGAGGGAAACTGTTCCAGAGTGCTGCTTCCCAGGAAAAAGAAAAAAAAAAAAGAGAAAAATCACTGCAGGCTGGAAAGCAGAAAAGGTTCTCCACAGCAGGGAGTGGCTGTGACATCAGCTAGCACAGCACAGATGTCACAGAGATGAGCCAAGGGCTGGAGGAGCTCTGCTGTGAGCACAGGCTGAGGGATCTGGGGGGGTTCAGCCTTGAGAGGAGAAGGCTCCAGGGGGACCTCAGAGCTGCCTTCCAAGAGCTGAAATGATCACTTGCACAGCCTGGCTGAGAGGCTCTGGTGGCAAATGTTAGCTGTGAGGAGCCAAGGGGGTCCTTGCTGCTCCTAATCAGGGCAGGTGAGCAGCTGCTGGGCTTCCCCTGTGCAGCTGTTGGAGGGAAATAGAAATATCTCATTCCCATTAAAGTGGCTGTTGAGGTGCTGCTGCTGCTTCTGAACTGCTCAAAAGTGGAGTCCAGAGGATGCCACAAAGGTGATCCCAGGGCTGGAGCAACTCTGCTGTGAGCACAGGCTGAGGGAGCTGGGGGTGTGCAGCCTGGAGAGGAGAAGGCTCCAGGGGGACCTCAGAGCTGCCTTGCAATAGCTGAAGGGATCCTGCAGGAAGGCTGCAGAGAGACTTTTGCTGAGGGTGTCCAGAGCCAGGCCAAGGGGGAATGGTTTGAAGCTGAGGCAGAGCAGGGTTAGAGTGGAGCTGAGGAAGAAGTTGTTGAGTGTGAGGTCAGTGAGAGTCTGGCACAGGCTGCCCAGAGAGGCTGTGGCTGCCTCCTCCCTGAAGACATTTGAGGTCAGGCTTGATGGGGCTCTGAGCAACCTGCTCCAGTTGGGGATGTCCCTGCTCACTGCAGGGGTGTTGGACTGGATGACCTCTGAGGTTCCTTCCAACCCAAAACTGTTCTATGATCCTGCAACTGAACCTGAAACCTGGAGATTTTAACCCAGCAAAGTGTAAGCGGGCTGAGAGCTCTGTACAGCATCCAGGCTTGGAGGCTGGGGAAACTGAAAGGAAATAGAAATCAGTGCTGCTCCACTCATTTCAGAGAGATCAGAGAATGGTTTAGGTTGGAGGGGACCTTAAAGGTCATCCAGTTCCAGCCCTCCTGCCATGGGCAGGGATACCTCCCACCAGCCCAAGTTGCTCAAGGCCTCATCCAACTGCAGCCTAAACACCTCCAGGGAGGGGACATCCACAACCTCCCTGGGCAACCTGTTCCAGTGTCTCCCCACCCTCACTGGAAAGCATTTCTTTCTAACCCTCCAGTCTAAATTTCCCTTTCTCCAGAGATGCAGCACTGGTTATAGCTAGGGAACAAACCCTCTAGTTTGTGAGGATTTGTGCTTCCAACACACAGACCTCACTCTGCAGGCAGTGAGCAGATGATTCATGGCAACCAGTGCTGAGCTGTCCCTGGGCTTGGTTCCCCCAGATGCATTTATCCCCCCTCTGTTTGCTGTCACCTTGCTTTGCCCCTCAGCTTTACCTCAGTGCTTGCTGCTCACAGAGCCAGAGCTGCCTCCTGCTTCCTCCCTCTGACATTTGACTTTCTTTTGTTGCCTTGTTTTCAACTGAGGCAAAAAGAGAGAGAGAGAGAAACCAAAAAGGCACTTAAATATGAATGATTTTTATTTCTAAAGGAAAAGTTTGATCCCAGGAACCATGTTCTCCCTGCTAGGCTAATTTGTATCTAGGTTAATTGCTCTCCTGCTGGATGTTTAATTGATTTGTGTGGAGGAAGCCAATGGAAGGTTGTAGCTCGATGAGGGCTCTACATAACTGCAGAGACTCCTGATTTTTCCTGTTTAATTAGTCCTAAAGGAAGGCTCTACCTTGCAGAAGGCAGCTGAGATCTCTGAGGGATCAGTTGTTACTGAGATGCTGTGCATGAAGTCATTTCACTTCTCTGATGCAGACCTCTGCTGGGAGTGTTGAACAGAGCTGGAGAGGTTTTATCAAGAGAGGTTTACAGCAACATTTAGAAACTTTACAGCAGAATGGTTGAGGTTGGAAGGGACCTCTGGAGATCATCCAGGCCAACCCCCACTGCTCCAGCAGGGCACCCACAGCAGCTTGTCCAGGAGCACAATGGCCAGGGGGGTTGGAAGCTCTCCACACAAGGACACTCCACAACCTCTCTGGGCAGCCTGCTCCAGGGCTCTGCCACCCTCATGCCAAACAACTTTCTCCTCCTGCTCAGATGGAACCTCCTGGATGCCACTTTGTGCCCCTTGCCCCTTGTGCTGTCCCTGGGCACCAGTGAGCAGAGTCTGGCCCCAGCCTCTTGCCCCCCACAGCTCCTTTAGCTCTTGCTGAGCATTGCTCAGCTCCCCTCTGGGGCTGCTCTTTTGCAGGCTCTCAGCCCCAGGGCTCTCAGCCTTTGCTCCTCCCAGAGCTGCTCCAGGCCCCTCAGCAGCTTCCCAGCCTGCCCTGGACTCTCTCCAGCACTTCCCTGTCCCTCTGCAACTGGGGAGCCCAGAACTGGACACAGTACTCCAGATGTGGCCACACTGGGGCAGAGCAGAGGGAGAGGAGAAGAAGAGACACTTAAAATAGCTCTGCTTGGGGGCTTTGCCTCATATGAAGGTTTTATGGGTGAAAAATGTGAGCATTTTGTGATATGAATTATCTACCAGCTTGGCCAAGGAGCTCAAATCTCAACAGGCCTGCTAAGAGCTCTGAAAGGCCACCAGAAGCTTTCCTTGGAGCCTTCTCCAGGCTGAACACCTCTGATTCCCTCAGCCTCTCCTCACAGCAGATGGCTTTCAACCCTAGGATCATATTTTGAGGCTAATCCTGCCTGTTTTGCCCACCACCTCGGTGGGATCCCAACCAGCTGCAACTTTTCCTCCCACTTAATCACAGCTGCTAAAGCAGCAAGAAGAAAACCCCCACCAAAACCTGGGAGAAAAAGGGGTGGGGGTGGGGGAAACCAAGAAATAAACCAATTAAAGCTCCACCCAGCAACGTGAGCTGCTTGTCTGGCTGGAATGTCAGCTCAAATGCTCTAAGATTACAGCATCTGAAACATATTCTTAGTAGAAATAACAATAAGCTGATTAGGGGATTGGGGGTGGGGTGGGGGGAAGCAATAAATTCAGCAGCAAATCGAATCAGGCAGAGTCTGACAGCAGGAAAATCAATAACTTTGGTAATGCATTTTGCAAACTCATTGTTAAAAAGGAGTAAAACATAAATATAGAGATAGATCCTTTGAAGTCTTGATTAAGCAGGAGCTCCGAGTCTTGCTTTTTTTCTTTTATTGGTCTCAAAGTCCTTAGCTGGAGTCAAATTCAGCAGTTTTTGGCCAGTTTCAAAGTGATGGTGTGGGTCTGTACCCAGGGAAAGGGGGAGGGTGCAGAACAGGCATGCAGGGCAGGCCAGGAAGGCCACCAGTCCTGAGGGGATGGGTGGATGGAACAGAAGAGAGGTGTTTGGAGGAGCTGCCTCTGGCAGTTGAGAAATGATGCCAGGGTGTGGATTAAAAATGGAAAAGAAGAAAGGGGAGAAAGAAAGGGAAGAAAGGAAGTGAAGAAAGGGAGAAAGAAAGAAAGGGGGAAAAAGAATGAAAGAAGAAAGAAAGGGGGAAAAGGAATGAAAGAAGAAAGAAAAAAGAAACAAAGAAAGAAAGAAAAAGAAAGGAAGGAAGAAAAAAAAGACAGAAAGGAAGAGAAAGAAAGAAAGAAAAAGAATGAAAGAAAAAGAATGAAAGAAAAAGAAAGAATGAAAGAAAAGAAAGAAAGAAAGAAGAAAGAAAGGAAGAAAAAGAAAGAGAAAGAAGGGAAGAAAGAAAGAGAAAGAAAGAGGAAGGAAGGAAGTAAAGAAGGAAAGAAAGAAAGAAAGAGGAAGGAAGGAAGGAAAGAAGGAAGGAAGGAAGGGATGGAGGGAGGGAAGATGATCAGAGGGCTGGAGATCCTCTGCTATGAGGACAGCCTGAGAGAGTTGGGGTTGTGCAGTCTGGAGAGGAGAAGGCTCCCAGGAGACCTTTTTGTGTCCTTCCAGGATCTGAAGGGGGCTACAAGAAAGTTGGGGAGGGACTTTTGAGGGTGTCAGGGAGTGAGAGGACTGGGGGAATGGAGCAAAACTAGAAATGAGAAGATTCAGATTGGATGTTAGGAAGAAATTCTTCCCCAGGAGGGTGGTGAGAGACTGGCAGAGGTTGCCCAGGGAGGTGGTGGAAGCCTCATCCCTGGAGGTTTTTTGCAGCCAGGCTGGAGGTGGCTGTGAGCAACCTGCTGTGGTGTGAGGTGTGGCTAGCTTGCAGCCTCGAGTGTCTATAAGTATTGCCCCATTTTGGTGCCACATTGCTCTCTCCTTCTGCTTTCACCCATCATGCAACTCACGATTGTGTAAGCTATAAGCCTTTCACGCAAGCGTACTGGGAAGCCTTTGCGAACATGGAAGCCAGCCCACGGAGTGCGCATCGAGGACCCGCAGAGGATGACCCCGTCGCCAGAGGCGCCGTAGACCCAGTCAAAAGAGACTGAGGAAAGCCCCCAGAGAGGGTAAGCTGTAACCCAAAGGGGGATGGACTAGCCCAATCCTGGCAGTCCAGAAAACGCTGCAAGCTAATTAAGTAGCCATAAGCAGCCAAATAAGCAGAAATGCATCTTGCGTGGCCCCCGCAGACCGCGGGAGTGAAAGGAGCCGCCCCCTGCAGCCGCTCCGCAGCCCGTATCAGGGCGAAATACCCGGGGTTTCCCCGAGGGAAAAGAGAGGGCAAAAGATTAGCCTCTCCATTGAAGTCAAGGCAATGACTGTACCATTATAATTTAAATGGAAGCAGTCGCCCAGAGAAGTGGCAGTCAGCTCACCTCGAGCCGAGCTGAGGGGGGGAAGCATCGCGTCACCGCACCCCTCACCGGAGACCTGCCTACAGGAAAACCGTCCTCGATCATAGGGCCGAGCACCGAAAAGACCTGGCCCTCCTGAGCCGTCCTCGCGTCAGGGAGCCGCACCCCTCCCCGCAGACCGCGGGAGGACAAAGAAGCAAACTGCGCTTCCCGCAGACAGCAGGAAAGAGAAAAGCCAACCTTGCCCCCCCCCGCCCCCAGAGCCGGGAGGGAGAAAGAAAGCGCCGCCCGACTGGGGCAATCCTCGGGCAGAAGCAGATACCCAGCGAGCCCGCACGATCCGGCAATTTGTCTCACTGCATGTATCTTTCATGTGTATAACATTTAGTAACGCTCTATTCAAAGCGCCCGCGCACAGCCGCGTGATATTTCCAGCTTAACCTGCCTCCTGATAACATTATAAACATCTCTTACATAGCAGCCGTAAGCGCTTTGTCGAGTCTCCATCTAGTGGACAAGTGGCAGAACTGCACCCTATCGTTGCCTTAATTAGAAGTTGACTGTAAATATTATAATTGGGTATAATTGTAAATACTAAATCAGTTATGGTATATATTATTACAACCGTGCATCCGAATCAATATATATAAAGTAATTAATCGATTATTAATAATAATAAACAAAAATAATTTCATAACTCATATTTTCATAATTCATAATTAATAAATACCATCCTCCATCCCTATTCACCCTCTCCAAGACACCCTGTCACTTCTGTGTGATTCATTGCTGTTGGATTCCAACATTCCTGCTCTGAGAGCAGTTTGGCTTCTCCTCTAGCAGCATGCCCATCACTTTGCCTTCTTTCTCTCTCCCCCCAAGGAAAGGTGAGCATGAGAAGGAACTACAGGGGTAGGGCAGGTATCAGTGTACAGGAATTCAGATGACATTCAGCAGCCCAATCATTTTCTGTGTGTCTGTGCAGCTTGTAAAGCAACTTTTTCCCACATGCTTAGAGAGGGCTGTAACTGGTGACAGGAAAGAGCTAGCCCAGAATTGCAAGCTTCATTTAGACTCTCTCCTTAAAAGAGACCAAATGGAAAAAGAAATTTGACGCTAGGAGGTTCCCTTCACGTGATAGACCCCAAAGCTTTTGTTTGTCTCTGTGCGGCTTGTAAAGTACCCTTTCTCCACATGCTTAGAGATGTCTGTAACTGGTGAAAGGAAAGAGCTAGCTCAGAATTCCAAGATCTGTTTAGACTTTCTCCTCAAAAGCAACCAAATGGAGAAAGAAATTTGGTGCTAGGAGGTTCCCTTCATGTGATAGGCCCCAATGTTTTTCTTTGTCTCTGTGCGGCTTGTAAAGCAGCTTTTTTCCACCTGCTTAGACATGGCTGTAACTGGTGACAGGAACGAGGTAGCCCAGAATTGCAAGCTCCATTTAGTCTCTCTCCTCAAAAGAGACCAAATGGAAAAAGAAATTTGGTGCTAGGAGGATCCCTTCATGTGATAGGCCGCAATGCTTTTCTTTGTGCGAATTGTAAAGCACCTTTTTTCCACATGCTTAGACATGGCTGTAACTGGTGACAGGAAAGAGCTAGCTCAGAATTCCAGGATCTGTTTAGACTCTCTCCTCAAAAGAGACCAAATGGAAAAAGAAATTTGGTGCTAGGAGGTTCCCTTCGTCTGATAAGCCCCCAATGCTTTTGTTTGTGTTTCTTTTAACGCAACTTTTTTCCACATGCTTAGAGATGGCTGTATCTGGTGACAGGAAAGAGCTAGCCCAGAATTCCAAGATCTGTTTAGAGTCTCTCCTCAAAAGAGACCAAATGGCAAAAGAAATTTGGTGCTAGGATGTTCCCTTGATGTGTTAGCCCCCAAAGCTTTTCTTTGTCTCTGTGCGGCTTTTAAAGCACCTTTTTTCCACCTGCTTAGACATGGCTGTAACTGGTGACAGGAAAGAGCTAGGCCAGAATTGCAAGCTCCATTTAGTCTCTCTCCTCAAAATACACTAATTGGCAAAAGAAATTTGGTGCTAGGATGTTCCCTTGATGTGTTAGCTCCCATGCTTTTCTTTGTCTCTGTGCGGCTAACGCTAACCCCTAACCCTAACCCTAATGCTAACCCTTACCCTAAACCCTCAACCTAAAAGTAACCCTAACCCTAACCCTAACCCTAAAACCCTAACCTGTTACCCTAACCCTAACCGTAACCCTAAGACCTTATCCCTAATGCTAGCACCAACCCTAACCCCTAACCCTAATCCTAACACAAAACCTAATCCTAACCCAAATCCCTAACCCTAACCCTAACCCTAAACCCTAACGCTAAAGCTAACCCTAATCCCAACCCTAATCCTAAACCCTAATCCTAACCCTATCCCTAACCCTAAACCATAATCTTAAACCTAACCCTAACCCTAACCCAACCCTAAACCCTAATCCTAACCATAACCCTAACCGTAACCGTAACCCCAACTGTAATCCCTAACCCTAAAACCTAACCTAACACTAAACCCTAACCCAACCCTAAACCCTAACCCTAACCCTAACACTAACATTAACCCTAAACCCAAACCCTAACCCTAAATCCTAACCCTAACCTAAACCTACCCCTAACCCCTAACCCTAACCCTAAACCTAACCTTAACCGAAAACCCTAACACTAAACCTAACCCTAACCCTAAAACCTAAACCTAACCCTAACGCTAACTCCTAATTATAACCGTAACCCTAACACTAACCCTAACCCTAACCGTAAACCCTAACCCTCAACCAAACCCTAAACCTAACACTAACCCTAAACCCTAACCCTCAACCTGACAACAACCCTAACACTAACACTAAAACCTAACCCTAACCCTAAATCTAACCCTAAGCCTAAACCTAACCCTGACCCTGACCCTAACCCTAACACTAACCCTAACCCTAACCATAAACCCTAACCCTAACCCTAATCCCTAACCCTTACCCTAACCATAACCCTAACCCTAACCCTAACCCTAATTAACACTAACCCTAACCCAAACCTAACCCGAACACTAACCCTAACCCTAATCCTAACCCTAACCCAAACGCTAACCAAACCTAACCCTAAAATGTAACCCTAACCCTAAACATAAACCCTTACCCTAACCCTAATCCCTAACCCTTACCCTAACCCTAACCATAACCCTAACCCTAACCCTAACCCTAATTAACCCTAACCCTAACCCTAACCCTAACCCTAATCCTAACCCTAACCCAAACGCTAACCAACCCTAACCCTAAAACGTAACCCTAACCATAAACATAAAACCTAACCCTAACCCTAACCCTAACCCTAACCCTAACCCTAAGCCTAACCCTAACCCTAACCCAAATGCTAACCAACCCTAAACCTAAAAACTAACCCTAACCCAAACCCTAACCCTAAACCCAAACCCTAACCCTAACCCCTAACCTTAACCCCAACCCCAGCCCTAATCCTAATCCTATCCCTAACCCTAACCCTAACCCTAAACCTACCCCTAAACCCTAAACCTAACCCTAACCATACCCAAACCCTAACCTTAACACTAACCCTTACCCTAACATTAAACCGTAAGCATAACCCGAACACTAACCCCTAATCCTAACACTAACCCCTAACCCCTAACCCTAACCCTAAACCTAACCCTAAAACTAACCCTAACCGTAACCCTAAACCCTAACCCAAACACTAACCCTAACCCTAACCCTAAACCCTAACCCTAACCCTAAGCCTAAACCCTAACCCTAACCCAACCCTAACCCTAACCCTAACCCTAACCCTAACCCAAACCCTAACCCTAACCCTAACCCTAACCCTAACCCTAACCCTAACCCTAACCCCTAACCCTAACCCCTAAACCCTAACCCTAACCCTAACCCCTAACCCTAACCCTAACCCTAACCCTAACCCTAACCCTAACCTAACCCTAACCCAACCCTAACAACCCTAACCCTAACCTAACCCTAACCCTAACCCTAACCCCTAACCCTAACCCTAACCCTAACCCTAACCCTAACCCTAAACCCTAACCCTAACCCTAAACATAACCCTAACCCTAAACCCTAACCCTAACCCTAAACCCTAACACTAACCCTAACCCTAAACATAACCCTAACCCTAAACCCTAACCCTAACCCTAACCCCTAACCCTAACCCTTAACCCTAACCCTAAGCCTAACCCTAAGCCTAACCCTAACCTTCACCCTAACCCTTAACCCTAACACTAACCGTTACCCTAACCCTTAACCGTGTCTGTAACCCTAACCCTAACCCCAACCCTATCCCTAAACCCTAACCCTAAACCCTAACCCTAACCTTCACCCTAACCCTTAACCCTAACCGTTACCCTAACCGTGTCTGTAACCCTAACCCTAAACCCTAACCCTAACCCTAACCCTAAACCCTAACCCTAAACCCTAACCCAGTGGTTATAGTGATGCTGCCAAGTTCCTGACATGCAGACTTGGTGGAATTTGCTGCATTGCTTGCTTTCTTTTCCCAGTTCCAAGCTTCAGGTTAGCTTTTGTCTCCCATTAACCAGCTCCATGCCAAGGAAATGCATCCAGAAAGTGCTTTGAGGGAAGAATTTCCAAGCTACCACCTGTAAATGTCAAGGTCAGGAGATTCTGCATCCTCATTTGGAGCCCTCCTTGCCTTGGCACTGCAGGGTTTGTCTGAGATGTTGTCAGGCATAAAGTCTGTAGGTTTTAGGATTAAAAACTAAAGCAAGCAAAGCCCCTCCCAGCTGATCCTTTAACCTGATTTTCTTGACTAGCCCCTGGGAGTTTATTTTGTGGCTGTGGAGAATGAGAGAAAGCTTCATCCAGTGATCTCATTTCAGCTGAGGTGCTGAGTCTGCTCCTCTGCATCACTGCATCCATCTCACACGTTCACAAATGCATTGGGTTGGAAGGGACCCTCAAAGGTCATCTTGCCCAGCCCCCCTGAGGAGGCCACATTAGGGTCTTGAACACCTGGCCTGGAACACCTCCAGGGATTGGGCATCCGCAGCCTTCCTGATTTAAGAGGGACAGGGATCTGCTGGAGGGAGTCCAACAGAGAGCTGTGAGGATGATGAAGGGACTCAAAGCTGTGCCAGAGTCTCACCACTCTCCTACTTAAGAACTTCTTTCTCAGCTCCACTCTAACCCTGCTCTGCCTCACCTTCAAACCATTCCCCCTTGGCCTGGCTCTGGACACCCTCAGCAAAAGTCTCTCTGCAGCCTTCCTGCAGGATCCCTTCAGCTATTGCAAGGCAGCTCTGAGGTCCACCTGGAGCCTTCTCTTCTCCAGGCTGCACACCCCCAGCTCCCTCAGCCTGTGCTCACAGCAGAGCTGCTCCAGCCCTTGGATCATCTTTGTGACCTCCTCTGGGCTCCCTTCAGCAGCTCTGTGTCCTTCTTGTGCTGGGGACAGCAGAGCTGGAGGCAGGATTGGAGGTGAGGTCTGAGCAGAGCCCAGGGGCAGATTAAAGGAAAGGTCTCGGTGTCAGCTTTATGTTTTGGGAGCTTTGTTCAGAGGGGGCTGATCAAATCTGCTGGGCTGAGTTTTCAGCACACTTTCAGCCATAAACCAAGCCCACCCCTTCTAATCCCTCATTTTAATTGTCCCAGTTAATTGTTTGAATAGGTCAAGAGATCAGAGGATGTCTGTCAGGACCCAAGGGTGCAGTGAGAAGCTAATGATGTTCATCAGTGTCTGGCTGCTCTGATGCCTTGTCCTGATACAGGCTGGTCATGAGGAGAAATAACTCTGGGATTAAGGCCAAAGCATTTTGCCCTTCCCCAAATGCAGCCTAATTAGCATTTTGTGCTGCTCAGGTCGATTGGTTTCAGACCCAAAATGTGTGTCTGCTGCTTTGACTTCCCCATTTGTGGCCAGCATGCTTGTCCAGCTGCTTTTAGCCCTGAAGCCTGTCTCTAGCCATGATGAACAATGGTTATTTATTACCTGAAGGAAACTTCATCCTCTTTCCTAACAGTTCTTGCCTCCTCCATAGCATCCCAGCAAGGTGGGGGTGGGAAGGGACCTCTGGAGACTCTCTGCCAAAGCAGTAAGCAGAACCCACGGCCTGAGTTCTGGGTAGGGATCCTGCTCTTCACCTGCCTTGTCCTTGGGCTTTGCTTGCTCCCTCCTCCTCTTCAGAAGCTGGGGACTCACAGGATCCCAGCATGGTGAGGTTGGAAGGGACCTCTATTCCAGCAGGGTCACCCACAGCAGCTTGCCCACGATCACAATGCCCAGGGGAGGTTGGAAGCTCTCCACACAAGGAGACAACACAACTTCTCTGGGCAGCCTGCTTCAGGGCTCTGCCACCCTCAAAGTAAAGAAATTTTCTCTCATGTTTAGACGGATCTTGTGTTTAGCTTTGTGCCTGCTGCTCCTTGCCCTGCCACTGGGCACTGCTGGAGAAAGCCTGCTCCCATCCTCCTGACACCCTCCCTGGAAGTATTAATGAGCACTGAGAATCACAGAACAGGTTGGAAGGGACCTCAAAATGTTTTTCAGTCCAACCCCCCAGCCAGAGCAGGGTCACCTAGAGTAGGCCACACAGGAACAAATCCAGGTGGGCTTTGAATGTCTCCAGAGAAGGAAACTCCACAACCTCTCTGGGCAGCCTGCTCCCCCCCACCTCAGGCTTCTCCACCCCAGGCTAAAAAGCCTCAAGCCCCTCAGCCTTTCTTTGTAAGAGATGTTCTAGCCCCTAAGCATCCTCACAGCCCTGCTCATTGCCACAGGCACTGCAGACTGCAGCCAGGAGCAGCTACTCTTAGTGTTAAAACACTAATGCCAAGAACCACTTTCCTCCCTTTCCCCCTGCAGAAGGAGTTGGATGCTTTCCAGATGGTTGTTTTTCACCCACAGGAACCACCTCACCTCCTTGGAAGCACTGGAAGGAAACGTTCCACATGCCAGATCCTATCTGCACTTGCAGCTTTTAACATCCTGGGGGTGGCCTGGTGAAAAAAGATCTTTTAATTAGGAGAAAAAGGCTTGCAAGGAACTGAGGCAGAGCCACTTGGAGCTGCTGCCTGTGAGGAAGATGCTTGCAAAGGGTTGAGGCAGAGCCACTTGGAGCTGCTCTCTGTGAGGAAGATGCTTGCAAAGGGCTGAGGCAGAGCCACTTGGAGCTGCTGCCTGTGAGGAAGATGCTTACAAAGGGCTGAGGCAGAGCCACTTGGAGCTGCTGCCTGTGAGGAAGATGCTTGCAAAGGGCTGAGGCAGAGCCACTTGGAGCTGCTCTCTGTGAGGAAGATGCTTGCAAAGGGTTGAGGCAGAGCCACTTGGAGCTGCTCTCTGTGAGGAAGATGCTTGCAAAGGGTTGAGGCAGAGCCACTTGGAGCTGCTGCCTGTGAGGAAGATGCTTGCAAAGGGTTGAGGCAGAGCCACTTGGAGCTGCTCTCTGTGAGGAAGATGCTTACAAAGGGCTGAGGCAGAGCCACTTGGAGCTGCTCTCTGTGAGGAAGATGCTTGCAAAGGGCTGAGGCAGAGCCACTTGGAGCTGCTCTCTGTGAGGAAGATGCTTACAAAGGGCTGAGGCAGAGCCACTTGGAGCTGATGCCTGTGCTAGGGGCTCAATATAACCTTCAGATGCTGCCCTGCAGTAGCAGAGGGATCTCCTGTGAGTAGAAATGGAGCTTAATTTCCTTTACAGGGCAGCAATCAATAGGTTCTAGAGGTCAAGGAAAAAAAAAACAAACAAAAGAGAAAAAAAAACAAAAAAGCAACCTGATGTGCTTTTTGCATTTTTCCTTGTAAATAAATAATGGAGGTGAGGTCAGTGGTGACAAATGAAGGGGAGGGGGAGGGGCAAACAGCCCCCCGTGCTGGGCTGGCCAGTGCCAGCTTTAACATCTCCTACTACCACTGAAGTCTCTGCTTTACACAGCAGAGCACTGCACTCCTGTGGTGTGTGCTGGGCTGCCAGGCACTCGAGCCTCCAGTGGTGGCTTAGGAAGCTTGGAGAGAGTGGCTTGGCTCTCCCCTTCCCTAGTTACACTTCAGAGCAGCACCTTCCTCTTTGAGTGCTCTGCTAATCACAGAATGGAAGGAGTTGGAAGGGATCTCCAGAGCTCATCCAGTCCAACCCCACTGCCACAGCAGCATCTCCCAGGGCAGGGCACACAGGAACACATCCAGGTGGGGTTGGAAAGTCTCCACACAAGGAGACTCCACAACCTCTCTGGGCAACCTGCTCCAGGCCTCCAGCACCCTCAAACAAAGAAGTTTGTCCTCATCTTCAGGTGGAACCTCCTGGGTTCCAGGTTGTGCCCATTGCTTCTTGTCCTATTACTGGGCACCAGCAAACAGAGCCTGGCACCTTCATCCTGACCCCCACCCCTCAGACATTGATCAGATCCCCTCTCAGCCTTCTCTTCTCCAGACTGAATACCCCCAGGGCTCTCAGCCTTTCTCCACAGCAGAGAGGTTCCAGTCCCTTCATCATCCTCATAGCCTCCATAATGCTTTAGCTGCCCCTCAGACAGGTGTTGGCAAAGCCCTTCACAGGCAGTGTGGTTGGAGATGCATCTCACAGAGGAGACCTTTCCCTTGTCTGCACATCCAGAACCTCATGCACCTGATGGAAATCTCAGAGGACAAGTGACAGGGCTGAGCCCACCCAGCAAGCCAGGACCCATGGGTAGGGACCTTGCTGTTCACCTGGCTGGTCCTTGGGCTCTGCTTGCTCCTTCCTCCTCTTCAGAAGCTGGGGGCTCACAAAATCCCAGCATGGTGAGGTTGGAAGGGACCTCTGCAGATCACCCAGTCTAAAGCAGGGGCACCCACAGCAGCTTGCCCAGGATCACAGTGACCAGGGAGGGGTTGGAAGCTCTCCAGAGAAGGAGACTCCACAACCTCTCTGGTTTATCAATAACAGCTTAGAATCACAGAATCATAGAACTGTCAGGGTTGGAAGGGAGCTCAAGGCTCAGCCAGTCCCAACCCCCCTGCCATGGGCAGGGACACCTCACACCACAGCAGGTTGCTCACAGCCACCTCCAGCCTGGCTGCAAAAACCTCCAGGGATGAGGCTTCCACCACCTCCCTGGGCAACCTGTGCCAGGCTCTCACCACCCTCCTGGGGAAGAATTTCTTCCTGACATCCAATCTGAACCTCCCCACTTCTAGTTTTGCTCCATTCCCCCCCAGTCCTATCCCTACCTGACATCCTAAAAAGTCCTTCCCCAGCTTTGTCCCCCACTCACTTGATTTTATCTGCAGAAAGGAAAAAAAAAAAAAAAAAGGACTTTTAACCAAGAAACATCCCCAGCAGTGAGGAACTAGAGATGGGTACAGGACTCACTCCACTCCTTGTCCCATTCTTGTCTCTGCCTGCAACGATCTTAAACCAGACTCCTATGAGTCAGCAACAGCCTGGAGCTTCTCCTTCCAAACATTTCAGCAACTGCTTGATGAATTAAACATGTCCAAGGGCCTCCTTTCAGCAGGGTGCTCTCCAACAGGCTGCTTTCGAGGGTTTTTCTTTTTTTTTTTTTACCATTCCACCTTCAGAAACCTTAGAGAGAAGCTGGGAAATCCTTGCTGTGCAGTTGGGGAAGGTGGAAGTGGAGAGGGAAATGCTGAGCTCAGCAGGCAGCTTTGTGCTGGGGGTTGGGGTGTGGGCAGGCCCTTAAATTCCTGCTTACAGGAGGGGATTTTAGAATCATAGAATTATGGAATTGTCAGGGTTGGAAGGGAGCTCAAGGCTCAGCCAGTTCCAATCCCCCTGGCACGGGCAGGGACACCTCACACCACAGCAGGTTGCTCACAGCCACCTCCAGCCTGGCTGCAAAAACCTCCAGGGATGAGGCTTCCACCACCTCCCTGGGCAACCTCTGCCAGTCTCTCACCACCCTCATGGGGAAGAACTTCTTCCTAACATCCAATCTGAATCTCCCCTCCTCTAGCTTGGATCCATTCCCCCCAGTCCTATCACTCCCTGACACCCTCAAAAGTCCCTCCCCATCTTTCTTGGAGCCCCCTTCAGATCCTGGAAGGCCACAAAAAGGTCTCCTGGGAGCCTTCTCCTCTCCAGATTGCACAACCCCAACTCTCTCAGGCTGTCCTCAGAGCAGAGCAGCTCCAGCCCTCCACAGAGTCCTCCTGGCACAGCCCTGGATCCAGAGCTTGTGCCACACTGGGCAGCCATAGAATCATGAGCTGGTTTGGGGTGAAGGGACCTCAAAAGGTCACCTACTCCAACCCCCCTGCTGTCAGCAGGGTCCTCCCCAGCTAGAGCAGGTTGCTCAGAGCCCCAAACAACCTGGCCTGGAATGCTTCCAGGGATGAGGCAGCTTCCATCTCTCTGGGCAACCTGGACCATAGGATCATAGAATTGCCTCTGCTCCACTCTGCTGAGACCACACCTGGAGCTCTGTGTCCAGTTCTGGAGCCTCTGTTACAGAAAAGATCTGGAGGTGCCCAGAGAAGGGCCATGAGGATGAGCAGAGGGCTGGAGCTGCTCTGCTCTGAGGACAGCCTGAGAGAGTTGGGGTTGTGCAGTGTGGAGAGGAGAAGACTCCCAGGAGACCTTCTTGTGGCCTTCCAGAATCCCTGGCCCTGCTGGCCACACTTCTCCTGCTGCAGCCCAGGCTCTGCTTGGCTCTCTGGGCTGCCAGTGCTCACTGCTGGCTCCTGTTGAACTTCTCATCCCTCAGCACCACCAAGGCCTTATCCAATTTATCCTTAAGAAACTGGGAGGGGGGGAGGAGGGAAACCCCCCCACACTCTAGAGCTGGGTGGTGCTGCTGCACCTCTTCAAAGACCTGTGTGAATCAGGAGCTGAGGAGGTGTGGAGGATGTTCTGGGTGGTAATGGATGTGATAAGTGATAAGGGGCTTGCAGCATAATTAATGTTAATGGCTGGCAGCTCCCTGTAAGGCAGGGAACAGCTTCTGAAAGGCAGAGACAAAAATAGAACCTTTTATTTTTTTTTTTTTTAAGCATGTTAATTTTAGACACCAAAACTCTGAGGAGCAGCCATGGGAGCTACTATGTAGTTATTTTATGCATTTTCTTGTGGTATCTGTGGAAAAAAAAAATGTTATCCCGAAGCTTGTGGGGACTAGGAAATGTGTGGCCTCCTTTTTATCCCATCCTGATAGAGGAGGGATGCTCCCCCTGCCTGCTGTGGTCATTAGGCTTGAGGTTGGGGACATTCTGAGGGGGGAGGATGTGCATTTACAGCCAGCAGCCAAAGATGGTGAGAGATGGGATAATAAAACTAAGAAAGGAGGTTTTGGTTTTAGGGGGGGGAGGGGGGTAGGAAGTGGCAGGGAGGAGGCAGCCACTACCAGCTGTGAGGAGGGGGCTGGCACAAAGAGGTTGTGTGATGGGGAGGGTTGGGTGGTTGGTGTCCTTCTGGCAGCACTGGCTCTGCCCTTTCTCCAGAGCACTGCCCTGAGGATCCATTCTGTGGAGGGATCAGGGGAGAGGAGCCTTGCTCCAGCTCTGGTGGCAGAGGTGGGGATGCTGTGGGACTGGGAGCTGTGCTGTGGGACTGGGAGCTGTGCTGCAGGACTCACCACAGCAGCTCTTAGACTGCAAGCATCATTTTCACATCTGCAGGGATTGTCCTGCAGCATCTCTGCTGGCCAAGCATCCCTGGGTATTTATGGAGGTGGAATTTTTCTTCTCTGTGGCAGATGCCCATCTCCTCTGGCAAGCTGCAGTTCTATTTGCTGCTCAGTGTTCATCACCAGAGCTGATGGCCACATTTCCAGACTCATAGATTCATGGAATGGGTTGGGTTGGAAGAAACCTAAAAGCTCATCCAGTTCCAACCCCCCTGCCCTGGGCAGGGACACCTCCCACCAGCCCAGGTTGCTCAAGACCTCATCCAGCCTGGCCTTGAGCACCTCCAAGGAGGGGACAGCCACAACCTCCCTGGGCAACCTGTGCCTCCCCAGCCTCACTGGAAAGAATTTCTTCCTCATCTCCACTCTAAATCTGCCCTGCTCAAGGTTCAATTCATTGTCCCTCATCCTGGCACTCCCAGCCCTTGTCCAAAGTCCCTCCCCAGCTCTCCTGGAGCCCCTTCAGGTACTGGAAGGCTGCTCTGAGGTCTCCCTGGAGCCTTCTCCAGGCTGAACAGTCCCAACTCTCCCAGCCTGCCCCCATGTCAGATTCCCTAGCCCTCTGCTCATCTTTGTGGCCTCCCCTGGACCCTCTCCATCAGGTCCAGGTCTCTATTATATGATCTCTGAGGTCTTTTCCAACCTTCTTGATTCTATTGCGTCAAGGGTCCCATATCTGGACCCAGCCCTGCAGCTGAGGTCTCCCCAGAGCAGAGCAGAGGGGCAGGATCCTCTCTCTCCAGCTCTGGCCTCACTGCTTTGGATGCAGTCCTGGCTGCCCTTGGCCTTCTGTGCTGGCAGTGCCCATTGCTGGCTCCTGTGCCCCACCAGCACCCCCAAATCCTTTTCTGCTCTCAAGTTCATCACCCCCCAGCCCTGGATTGACACCAAGGGTTGCCCTGCCCTAGGTGCAGGACCTTGCACAGGGGCTGAATGAGAACTAGGAAAGAAATGAACCTCAGGAGCTTTGTGCCCTGCCCATTGGGCAACTCTTCCACCTGTGTGACAGGGAAGCAGCCCCAGCTCCTCAGCCAGAACAGCTGTTCTGGTCTCCTTTGGCACTGCTGGCACATTGACAGCACTTTGCTGGCAGAGTCCTTGGGAATTACAGGCAGATCCTCTCCAACATAGTGGGAACAGGCACATCACATGCTGCATCCTCCTGTCTAGAGGCTGTTGGCAAAGCACAGCTTGGGAGTCAGTCAAGGCAGGATTTTCAAACCACTCCTAGCCCCCACCCCCTTTTCACATCCCTGATTTCCATCCCTGCTCCTCAAAGCAGGATGATTCACATGGTACAGTAACCTACATTTGGCTTGGCACCACTGCTGGGCTATATATAGATGGCAGAGTCACCCTGTGCCTCCTCCCTGCTTCAGCCTGGGGGGAGGTTTTCAAGCCATGGAGCAGTGCTGGCTGCCTCCTGGGCTCAGAGAGGAGCTGGGAGGTGAGAAGGGAGACCTCAGCATCATCTCCTCTGGGTGACTGCTGAGGTGGGCTGGGGGCTTTTGCTGCCTGTTAGAGGTCTGCCCTTTAGAAACCCCAAGTGCTCTCCTGCCAGCAGCTGTCCCTCTCTTTCTCTCTCTCTCTCTCTGAGCTGTCTCAAATTGAGAGCCTAAAAATAAACCCAAATGGGATCAGAGTCACTCTGTGGTGGGCAGTGGGCAGATGCTGGTGGGCAGATGTGCCTTGCTGAGGGGGTGCAGTGGCTCTGCTGCTACCTTTTGCACCTCTAGAACCAGACTGTCCCCCAAGGTGTGGCTTTTGCCTTGTCTCAGACTGTCCCCATGTGTGCTTTCTTTCTTTCTTTCTTTCTTTCCTTTCTTTCTTTCTTTCTTTCTTTCTTTCTTTCTTTCTTTCTTTCTTTCTTTCTTTCTTTCTTTCTTTCTTTCTTTCTTTCTTTCTTTCTTTCTTTCTTTCTTTCTTTCTTTCTTTCTTTCTTTCTTTCTTTCTTTCTTTCTTTCTTTCTTTCTTTCTTTCTTTCTTTCTTTCTTTCTTTCTTTCTTTCTTTCTTTCTTTCTCTTTCTTTCTTTCTTTCTTTCTTTCTTTCTTTCTTTCTTTCTTTCTTTCTTTCTTTCTTTCTTTCTTTCTTTCTTTCTTTCTTCTTTCTTTCTTTCTTTTCTTTCTTTCTTTCTTTCTTTCTTTCTTTCTTTCTTTCTTTCTTTCTTTCTTTCTTTCTTTCTTTCTTTCTTTCTTTCTCTTTCTTTCTTTCTTTCTTTTTCTTTTTCTTTCTTTCTTTCTTTCTTTCTTTTTCTTTTTCTTTCTTTCTTTCTTTCTTTTTCTTTTTCTCTCTCTCTTTCTTTCTTTCTTTCTTTTTCTTTCTTTCTTTCTTTCTTTCTTTCTTTCTTTCTTTCTTTCTTTCTTTCTTTCTTTCTTTCTTTCTTTCTTTCTTTTTCTTTCTTTCTTTCTTTCTTTATTTCTTTCTTTCTTTCTTTCTTTCTTTCTTTCTTTCTTTCTTTCTTTCTTTCTTTCTTTCTTTCTTTCTTTCTTTCTTTTCTTTCTTTCTTTCTTTCTTTCTTTTTCTTTCTTTCTTTCTTTTTCTTTCTTTCTTTCTTTCTTTCTTTCTTTCTTTCTTTCTTTCTTTCTTTCTTTCTTTCTTTCTTTCTTTCTTTCTTTCTTTCTTTCTTTCTTTCTTTTCTTTCTTTCTTTCTTTCTTTCTTTCTTTCTTTCTTTCTTTCTTTCTTTCTTTCTTTCTTTCTTTCTTTCTTTCTTTCTTTCTTTCTTTCTTTCTTTCTTTCTTTCTTTCTTTCTTTCTTTCTTTCTTTCTTTCTTTCTTTCTTCCTCTCCTTCTTTCTCCTTCCTTCCTTTCCTTCTTCCTTCCTTCCTTCTTTCCTTCCTTCCTTCCTTCCTTCCTTCCTTCCTTCCTTCCTTCCTTCCTTCCTTCCTTCCTTCCTTCCTTCCTTCCTTCCTTCCTTCCTTCCTTCCTTCCTTCCTTCCTTCCTTCTTTCCTCCCTCCTTCCCTCCCTCCCTCCCTCCTTCCCTCCCTCCTTCCCTCCTTCCTTCCCTCCTTCCTTTTATTTCTCTTTAAAAGAACAACCTCTTTTATTTTAAAGCAGAGTGGCTCAGTTCCTTCTGCAGGAGCCTCCTTTGTTTCAACGACTGCCCAGGGGGGATCTTGTGCCCTGTGTGCCCCCAGCCTCTTGCCCTGAGAGACAATGACCTCCCTGACAGCCCCACAGAGGAAAAGAGCTCAGCTGATGTCCCCTCAAAACAGCCTCACTGCTGTCACCACCCAGGGAGGTGGCAGCTGTGCTGCTGAAACAGCTCCCTTGCAGCCCTGTGTGACCAGCCAAGGACATCCCTTGCCGACAGCCTCCCCCTCTACATCCTGATGAAGGCTCCGTGGAGATGGAGATGAGGAGCTCAGGTGCTCCCTGGCCCCTCTGCTGCTCGGTGATCGATGGTGCAGGGTGGGGGAGGGGCCGTGCTGAGAAATCCGTGGGTGGAAGAGATCCTTCACTGATGGCAAGCAGGGAACCCACCGAGGGCTTCCAGGGGAGTCCAACCTCTGGCTTTTAGCTGGGTGATAACCCTGATAGACGTGGGGAAAGGATAGGCTGAGATCTGATGTCTGATCAGGACTCTTCGGGCTTCTCTCTTATTTCTGGTGACACCTTTGTGGCAGGCAGAGGCAACGGTGGGTGTAGAATGGCATCTGGAAGAGGAGGATCAGACCCGGTGGACTCTGAGCCACTCAGGGCTGTGCTTTGCCTGGAGGCAGCTCTGCTTTTAGCTCTGTTACACCAGGCACCAACTGAGACTCAGGGATGCTGCACCACATCCTGCAGAGCCCAGCCCCTGCTCACCAGGAGGCTTTTGGTGGCTCTGCTCACCTGGAGATGCAGCTGAGGTGTAGAACATAGAATGGGAGGGGCTGGAAGGGACCTCCTGAGGTCATCCAGTCCAACCCCACTGCCAGAGCAGCATCACCCAGGGCAGGGCACACAGGAACACAGCCAGGTGGGGTTGGAAAGCCTCCAGAGAAGGAGACTCCACAACCTCTCTGGGCAGCCTGCTCCAGGCCTCCAGCACCCTCACACCAAACAACTCTGTCCTCATGTTGAGGTGGAGCCTCCTGGGTGCCAGCTTATCCCTGTTGTCCCTTGTCCTATCACTGGGCACCACCAACCAGAGCCTGGCACCTTCATCCTGACCCCCACCCCTCAGATATTGATAGACATTGATCAGATCCCCTCTCAGCCTTCTCCTCTCCACACTAAACACCCCCAGGGCTCTCAGTCTCTCCTCACAGCAGAGATGTTCCAGACCCTTCAGCATCCTCATAGCCTCCCCTGGACTCTCTCCAGCAGATCTCTGTCCCTCTTGAGCTGGGGAGCCCAAAGCTGGACACAGGATTGCAGCTGTGGTCTCAGCAGGGCAGAGCAGAGGGGCAGGAGACCCTTCCCAGCCCTGCTGGCCACACTTTCCTTGAAGCAGCCCAGCCTGGAAAATCCAGGGAGGCATCTTCCCACCAGCCCCTGTGGTGCATTTTGGATGTGAAGAAGGGTCAGAGGAGATGCAGGGAAGGATGTAAGGTTTGCTCCCAGCTTGCTCACCTTCTGCTCTCTCTGCAGGTGCTGTCCAAAGATGGATGGCTCAGTCTTGAGGACACTGAGCTCTGCTTAAGGAGGCTGAGGTTTCATTCTCTGCTCTGCTCAACATGGCATAAACTTAACTTCTCTGCCTGCCCAGTGCAGCAGCAGTAATTGGCTCCTCAGAGAGCTACCAGGAGGAGAAATGCATTAGGCAGTGCTGGACCCCTGATGCTCTGGAAGATGCTGAATCCCAGCTGCTGGACACTGGGTGCCCCCCAGCCCCTCCCAGGTTTCCAGAACCTCTCAGCCCTGTAGGTCAATCAACACCTGAAATATTGCAGCCTGTGGCAGGCCAGACCTTGCTGTCTTGGCTCAGGGTTTTGTTGCTTTCTTGCCCAGCCCCTGCTCCCTCCCATGAATCAGATCTGTCTTGGTCATCCCCAGTGTGCTGCAGGAAGTCTCCAGGGCTGGCAGCAGCTCAGAGGAACTGTGCCTGCCTCTGAGTGCAGGGGGGCACAGAGCAGTGCCTGGTCACTTAGGGGAGAGGGTGAAAGAGGCACAGGACTGAAACCCAGGCAGAAGAGGGTTTCTGTCTCCCTTTTCCAGCCTAGCTTGCACTGCTCCATCCCCATGTTCTGTCTCACCAGGTGATGAGCACCAGCTGGAGTTTTCCTGCTGGTTTTTTTTTCATCAGACCAGATTTGCCCTGCCTGGAATGCTGGGGCCTCATCTTTTACTGAACAATTGATAACCAGAGGGGCTGAGGAAGCCTTTCTTCTGCCTCTGACTCCTGGAACCCCCCTACCCAGCTCTGCTGAGGCACTGCCTGGCTGTCATTATGGCTCTGGCCCTTTGGGAGGGGAGTGAGACCCCTCACATTGTGAGGGCAGCTGTGCAGGAGGGAGAGGTCACTGCTCCCAGGCATTGCTGGCACCCTCTGGGCACTTCAGCAAGCCAAGGGGTGGGGAAAACCCCAACCCCACCGAGTTTTTGATTGACTGCACAGGGTTTTTTTTTTTTGTCTGCAGGTCCCAAAGCTGTTCACTGCCAATATTGATCTTGATGGCTGGAGCAGATGGGCCCAGCAGGTAAGATCTGAAGATGAATGCAGGAGACAGAGCAGTGACACCAGGGGATGACACCACCTCAGAACCTCCTCCCTGTGGACTTTTTTTGAGGCCAGGCTCCCTGGAAGCAGAAATTTGCTGAGATCTGCTGGAGGGAGCAGATGCTCTGCTCCTGCAAAGCAGCTTTGGGTGGCAAATCTATGCTGGTCCCAAGGACTTCCCAGTTTTGTGTCAGGGGAAGATGAAGCCCACACGGGGCAGTTTCTGTGAGCTGCCAGGTTTAGATCAGACTCTTCACCCTTAAACTCCTTCAGGAGAGCAGCAGCCAAGCTGCTTCTTAGGAGCTGCAGCTCTGATGTCACTGCCCAGCTTGGTGGCAGCTCCCCAGGAGAGCTGCTTGTTGCCACCAGCATCATTCATCATCCCTCAGACCTCACCCTGTGGTTCTCTGCTGCCTTCTTGGCGTGGGCTGACACCACAGCAAAGCCTCCTGCACAGCAGAACATTCCTGTTGGTGAAGGTCTCTCCTGCTGTCTGAGCTGATGGATTCTTCTCATTCCCCCTCCTGCCCCAAAATGTCTTTGGCAGGGACCTTTCTTTATTGTGCCTCACTTGGTGAGGAAGTGGAGCTTGGATGTGCATCAGCTCTCATCAATCACAACAGTTTGGTCTCCTCTGTGCTGCAGCCTGCTGCCTGCTGCCTGTGACATCCAGAGACAGAGCCCTGGGCTCCACAGGGACCCCTGAGCTTGGGGCTGACTCTGGTGAGCAATGCCATGGAGGGCATGGCTGTGACACCAGCAAGGACAGGAGCACAGGAGCTTGGGAGAAAGTGCTGTGGCCAGTTCTGGGCTCTCCAGTTCAGGAGGGACAGGGAACTGCTGGAGAGAGCCCAGCAGAGGCCACAAAGATGTTGAGGGGCTTGGAGCAGCTCTGTGAGGAGCAGAGGATGAGAGCCCTGGGGCTGAGAGCCTGCAGAAGAGCAGCCCCAGAGGGGATCTGCTCAGTGCTGAGCAGGTGGGGGACAAGAAGCTGGGGCCAGGCTATTGTCAGTGGCAAGCACAAGGGGCAAGGGGCACAAAGTGGCACCCAGGAGGTTCCATCTGAAGAGGAGGAGAAAGTTGTTTGGTGTGAGGGTGCTGGAGGGCTGGAGCAGGCTGCCCAGAGAGGTTGTGGAGTGTCCTTGTGTGGAGAGCTTCCAAACCCCCCCTGGGCATTGTGCTCCTGGGCAAGCTGCTGTGGGTGCCCTGCTGGAGCAGTGCAGGGTTGGCCTGGATGATCCCTAGAGATCCCTTCAAACCCCTGCCATTCTATCTGAGGAGAGCAGGTGTGGGGGAGGTGTTTCCTTTGTAATATGCTGTTCCTTGGATGTGGAGAAGCTTTTTTTCCTGTTGCAGGGACAAAGCCAAGCAAACCCAAATGCTAAAGGACTGCCCCAATCCCTTTCCTGTCTGACTCGATGCTCTCCTGTGGTTGTGCATTAACCTCTGGTCCTGCATTAGGGCTGCTGCTGCTTTGCACCCCTCATGCTTTTAAGCCAGGATTGCAATTAGCCAAAGTGGATCTTGACAGCCTTCCAGGCAACCCCATGCTGAGGGGGGGAGGGGAAGGGGGAAGGCCACCTTCCCAGGGGAATCAGGATCAGAGCACTCACAGCCCACCAGAGATGCCTGGAAAAGGAGGGACCTCAACGGAGGCTTTTGATTGGGAGGGGGAGGGGGCTGAAGGTGGCTTTCAGGCTTGAAGAGCTTCCTGCTCAGATGCTTTGCTGAACTCCTGCTCCCCCCCAAATGAGATTATCAGCATGCAGGGACCCTCCCCAGGGCCTTGGTGAGCAGCCAGGATATTTATAGGGAAAGCTTTTTAATAGCCTGAGCAGGGGAAAAAAAAAAAGAAATCTGGTTTCAAACAAGCCCATCCCCAGATAATGAAATAACCCAGCCAGGGCTAAGAATATTGATCAGGCCTCCTCCCATCTTGGCTTCCTCCTGGGGTGCAGCAAGGAAAGTGTGGCCAGCAGGGCTAGGGAGGTTCTCCTGCCCCTCTGCTCTGCCCTGCTGAGACCACACCTGGGGCACTGTGTCCAGTTTGGGGCTCCCCAGTTCAAAAGTGACAGGGAACTGCTGGAGAGAGTCCAGCAGAGGCTGTGAGGGTGATGAAGGAACTGGAACATCTCTGCTGTGAAGCAAGACTGAGAGCTTTGGGGTTGTTTAGTCTGGAGAGGAGAGGGGATCTGATCAGTGCCTATCAATAGCTGAGGGGTTGGGGGTCAGGATGAAGGTGCCAGGCTGTGCCCAGTGACAGGGCAAGGGACAACAGGGACAAGCTGGCACCTAAGAGGCTCCACCTCAATGTGAGGAGAAAGTTGTTTGGTGTGAGGGTGCTGGAGGCCTGGAGCAGGCTGCTCAGAGAGGTTGTGGAGTTTCCTTCTCTGGAGGCTTTTCAACCTCCTCCTGGCTGTGTTCCTGTGTGCCCTGCCCTGGGTGGTGCTGCTCTGGCAGGGGGCTTGGGCTGGATGACCTCTGGAGGTCCCTTCCAACCCCCTCCCATTCTGTGACTCTCCTGAGTTGGCTGAATTTGGGAATTCCCACCCAATGCCCCAGCAGGACCAGGAGGGAATTGGTGTCAGCTCCTTCCCTTGCTGGGTACAGATTTTAGCTGACTGTGAACCAGATCTTCTGGGGCAGGATGTGACCTTCAGCCACAGCTTCTTACCTTCCAGGACCTGGAGGAGAGGCCATGAAAGTGGATGAAGGGCAGTGCCCAGAGCCATTGGCTGTGTCTGGATTCATCCCCTGACCTTTCAAATACTCTGGTTTGGTTTTAAACTTAACCTTTTCCTGCTCAAAACGTGGTTCATCAAAAAAGAGAATACCACAGAGGGATTTTTTTTTTTTTTCCCTGGAATGCTTTCCTCTCAGACATCCTCTCTGATTATTCTGGAGAGCTGCTCACCCCCAGAAACCTCTCTGAAAGCCTTTCACAGATAAAAATAAGATAGGGATAAAAATAAGTGAGTAAGAGTAAAACCATTCAGGGGGAAATGTTCCAAATGTGCAGCTCAAAATGTGTTTTCTTTTTGTTTTCTCTTACAAAATGAAGCCTTAAAGCTGCTCCTGAACATCTTCCCTGCTTTGAAATTTTGCTCCATGGAAAAAAAAAAAAAAAAACAAAACCAAACCCCAAGCCATGGAATCATGGAATGGGTTGGGTTGGAAGGGACCTCAAAGCTCATCCAGTTCCAACCCCCCTGCCCTGGGCAGGGACACCTCCCACCAGCCCAGGCTGCTCAAGACCTCATCCAGCCTGGCCTTGAACACCTCCAGGGAGGGATCATCCACAACCTCCCTGGGCAACCTGTGCCAGTCTCTCCCTACCCTCTGTGGAAAGAATTTCCTCCTAATATCCACTCTAAATCTACTCTCCTCAAGCTTCAATCCATTCCCTCTTGTCCTGGCATTCCCAGCCCTTGTTCAAAGTCCCTTCCCAGCTCTCCTGGAGCCCCTTCAGGTACTGGAAGGCTGCTCTGAGGTCTCCCTGGAGCCTTCTCTTCTCCAGGCTGAGCAGTCCCAACTCTCCCAGCCTGTCCCCACAGGGGAGGTTCTCCAGCCCTCTGCTCACCTTTGTGGCCTCCTCTGGACCTGCTCCAGCAGTTCCATGTCCTACTTGTGTTGGGGGACACCAGAAGTGAACACAGCATCAGAGCAGCCTTCCAGTACCTGAAGGGGCTCTGGGAAAGCTGGGGAGGGACTTTGGACAAGGGCTGGGAGTGCCAGGATGAGGGACAATGGATTGAAGCTTGAGGAGAGTGGATTTAGAGCAGATACACAATACTGCAGGTGTGGTCTGACCAGAGCACCTTTGTCCTGCTGGTCACAATTCTCCTGATGCAGCCCAGGATAAGGTTTCCTTTTTGTTATCCAGGCTGAGCTACCCACAGCTGCACAAAGGAATCCTACAACCATCAAATCGTTTTGATTGGAAAATCCCTTTAAGGTCAACCCCCCTGCCAGAGCAGGATCACCTGTACCAGATCACACAGGACCTCATCCAGGCAGGTCTTGAATATCTCCAGAGAGGGAGACTCCACCACCCCCCTGGGCAGCCTGTTCCAGTGTTCTGTCATCCTCCCAGTGAAAAACTTTTCCTCCTGTTTCCATGGAACTTCCTATGCCTCAGCTTCCACCCATTGCCCCTTGTCCTGTCACTGGGCAGCACTGAGATGGATCACTGGAGCCTGGCTCCATCCTCTTCACACTCACCCTTGACATATTTACAAACATGAATGAGGTCCTCCTTTCCAAGCTGAAGAGCCCCAGCTCCTTCAGTCAGCCTCTCCTCAAAAGGGAGACTGATCTCAGAGCTCCCACAGTTAAGAAGGAAGAATAAACCTCTAAGTTTACTGACCACCTGTGAAGAATTCAAAAAGACAATGCAAGCACCCAACACCTCCTGAAGCAGGACAGAATTTGTCCCCTAACCATAGGGCTCATTGCATCCCCAAATACTGGATGTGAGGAAGAAGTTCTTCCCCATGAGAGTGGTGAGAGCCTGGAATGGGTTGTCCAGGGAGGTGGTTGAGGCTCCATCCCTGGATGGTGTTTGCAGCCAGGCTGGATGAGGCTCTGGCCAGCCTGACCTGGTGTGAGGTGTCCCTGCCCATGGCAGGGGGGTTGGAACTGGCTGAGCCTTGTGGTCCCTTCCAACCCTGCCTGATTCTGTGATTCTATGATCCAGCCCAAGCATTCTCTACCTCCACCAAGGCTGGGGCTAAACCATGTCCTTCAGCACCACATCTCTGTGGCTTCCACCACCTCCCTGGGCAGCCTGGGCCAGGCTTGGAGAACCCTTTTCAGTGGAGAAGTTTCTTCTCATGTTCCACCTAAACCTCCCCTGCTTTAAACCTCCCCTGCTTTAAACCTCCCCAGTCCTCCATTGCTACTGCTGTATGCCTGGAGGTAAACACTACAATCCACTTCCCATTATTTAGGTCACATATTTGCAAGGGATGATACAAAAATGTCAACTTCTTTTTGTCAAGATAAACCCAGAGCTTGGCCCAGGTGCTTCTGACATCAGCAAGAGCCTTGCCATCAATATTAATGCAGGTTGCATCCAGCCACCAGCACAGGGGAGCATGAAAAGGAGAAGGGGGTGGGGGAAAAAATGTGTTTGCAAACCAGACAACCTAATTTTGGCTTTGGCTGCTGCTGGAGAGAGAGAAAGATTGCTGTCAGGAGCAGAGAGGGAGTGCAAATGCATCCAGTGGGACTCCACCACCTCCCTGGGCAGCACATTCCAGTCCCTGACCACTCTTGCTGGCAAAAAAATTCTTCCTACTGTCCAGACTAAACCTACCCAGCTTTAGCTTGAGGCCATTCCCTCTTGCTCTATCACTAATGACCTGTGAGAAGAGACCAGCACCAACCTCTCCACAACCTCCCTTCAGGTAGTGGTAGAGAGCCAGGAGGTCTCCCCTCAGCCTCCTCTGTTTCAAACTAATCATTCCCAGATCCTTTAGTTCTTCATCAGATTTCCTCTCCAGGCCCTTCCCAGCTTCCTTGTCCTGCTCTGCCCTGGCTCCAGCACCTCCACATCTCTCTTGTACTGAGGTGCCCCAAACTGGACACAACACTTGAGGTGTGGCCTCCCCAGAGCTGGGTCCCAGGGGACAATCCCCTCCTTGCTCCTGCACCTCTAATCCAAGCAGGATCACAGGATCAGAGGATTTTAGGGGTTGGAAGGGACCTCTGAAGCTCATCCAGTCCAACCCCTCTGCCAGAGTAGGATCACTTAGAGCAAATCACACAGGAACACATCCAGGTAGGTCTTGAATATCTCCAGAGAAGGAGATTCCACAACCCCCCTGGCCAGCCTGTTCCATCATTCCATCACCCTCACAGTGAAAAAAAAACCAAATCTTCCTCAGGTTTCCATGGAACTTTCTATGCCTCAGCTTCCACCATTGCCCCTTGTGCTGTCTTGGGCATCACTGAGCAGAGCCTGGCTCCAGCCTCCCCTCCTCCATATCACACATTAAAAAGAGGAAACAAATGGAACCTGCTCATCTGCAGCTTTGTGGTTGAGGCTTCCAGCAGAGAGGAGCCTCCCACTGGTCTGTTTTCTCCAGGCAGTGGCTTCCAACTGGTATGGAAATGAAGAGATTAGGAAGTGTTGGGGTCAGGCTTTGTGTCCCTCAGTTCTCTTTTGTGGGCAAAAGCAGCTCTGATTTTCTAAGGAGGAAGCCTGGCTCAGGGCACCTTCAGCTCTGCAGCAAGGAATTGCTTTGTCCACATCTGCCTTGCTTGGGAAATCTATCAGGGAGGACCAATCAAAGGACTACACGAAGGGAATTGAGGAGCTGCAGTGTGTCCAGAGCAGGGCAATGAAGCTGGGGAAGGGTCTGGAGAAGAGGGTTGGGGAGGAGCAGCTGAGGGAGCTGGGGAGAAGGAGGCTGAGGGGAGACCTTCTGGCTCTCTCTAACTCCCTGAGAGGAGGCTGGAGCCAGCTGGGGGTTGGGCTCTTCCAACCTCCACCATTCTATGATTCCAAGGACCTCATATTCCCAAACCTGACTCAAGCTCCCTGATGTGAGACACATGTCTGGAGGTGTTCTATTTCATCCTCTCCATGAGAAAACTGATGGAGGGAAAAGGCTTCATTTTTGCAGTCTCTCTCTCTCAGCTGTAGCTGCACTCTGACTGCTGAGGAAATTCAGCTGCCAGTGTTGGGTTTCTGGCAATTTTGTTTTTTTTTTTTTTAAGCTTGTAACATAATTTGCTTCTATTAGCACCACTCACTGCCCTGCTGCCATTCTTATCAGGGACAAATCTGCAAGTCACAGATGGAGGGAGACCAGAAATGAGAATAATCCAAAGAACCTGATCTCAACCCACACCCATTCAACTAGAAAGCTGGAATGAGAGACCAGGGACCTTCCACAGAATGCCTTTATCCCTGGCAGTCTGGGACCAGAGCAAAATCATCATTGGCAGGAGGGATGAGGCTTACATCCTTCTGTCTGGAGATGGGAAGGAGAAACAAGACATAAAAATGCTGCATCTCTCTTCCAGGCTGAGTGTAGAGTGGGTTGAGAGCAGCTCTGAAGAAAGGCTTGGGGGTGTTGGGTGCTGAGCAGCTCCCCAGGAGCCAGCAGTGCCCTCCTGCAGCCCAGCAGGCAGCTGTGAGCTGGGCTGCAGCCAGAGGAGTGTGGGCAGAGGGCAGGAGAGGGGATTCTGCCCCTGGGCTCTGCTCTGCTCAGACCTCACCTCCAATCCTGCCTCCAGCTCTGCTGTCCCCAGCACAGAAGGACACAGAGCTGTGGAGTGAGGCCAGAGGAGGTCACAAAGATGCTCCAAGGGCTGGAGCAGCTCTGCTGTGAGACCAGGCTGAGGGAGCTGGGGGTGTGCAGCCTGGAGAGGAGAAGGCTCCAGGGGGACCTCAGAGCTGCCTTGCAATAGCTGAAGGGATCCTGCAGGAAGGCTGCAGAGGCATCCTTACCCATGGCCTAGGGTTTGGAGTAGATAATCTCTAAGTTCCCTTCCAACCTAAGCCAATCTGTGCTAAAAAGCAGAAGAGATGCAGAGAATTTGGGCTGTGTGTGCTGAAGGACTTCTTTGGCTGCTTGAGGCAAAGAAGCCCAAGTCCAGTCCTTGGAGGGCTTTTGGTGAACCCTTGGGTCTGTGTAGGGCCATGATCAGCCTTGGGAAGTTTGCCAGGAATCCTCAAGTGCTCCTTTCAGTCAGTTTAACATTGCAGGTGATTTTCAGCTGAATTTCAGTGTCTTTAAAGACTCAAGTCCTTCCTCACTCTCTGGAGGAGCCTTGGCTCTCTACCCCATCAGGAATCAACCCTGTGTGCAGCCATACCCCTCCCCTGGGAACCACATCTTGGAGACCACTGCAGGACTGTGGGAATGCAAATCAAGCTAAAGACATCTCCACCCCTGTCCTGCCTGCACCATCCTCCACCCAGCCAGCCCAAATCCTTCATTTCTACCTCAAAATGATCTTTCTGCTCTGCCAAGGTCCAGCTCTGAGTTCTGAGTTGATTTGTTTGTTGTAGCTGAGTTTTAAATCCATGAGGAAGGAGAAGAGAGAAAGAGAAGAAGAAAGGAAAAGGTGATTCCCTTTGTGAGGGTGGTAAGAAGGGAGCCTGCCAAAGCCTTCATGGCTTTGTCCATGCAGCATTTATTTGGTTTGCTGAAGCAATCACAAAGAAATGAAGCAGAAAGTCAGAGGCAGCCTCCTCTGTTTGTTTATCAGTGTGAACAGCACACACAAGAAAAGCTTTTTCTATCCCCTCTATCTCTGGGCTGGCTTAAAGCAGAGTGCTCTGTTCTGAGCCATGAAAGCAAAAAGGTGATTAGAGATGGGGGAGAGAGAGCAAAGCTCCCTTCTGAGGAGGTTCAGCTTCAAAATGGACTTTTGGCCTTGATAAAAAAAAAAAACAAAACCAACCCAAACCAACCCAAACCTGCCTGGGGATCAGAAATTTCACTGTGGTCTCCAGCTAAGATGGATGAAGGGTATTGTGTATTCCCAACTGCTTAAAAGTGCTCTCCAAGTGCCTGATTTTCCTTGGGGTTTGCTTTTCATAATCTTTTCAGCACCAGAACTGCAACCCCCATCTGCCAGGCTGCTACACCAAATGCTGGGGGTGGGGGGTGGGCTACTTAAAGGCCTAAAAAAAAAAAAAAAAAAAAAAAAAAATCCATCAATGTCCCTCCTGATTTCATAGCAGGACACAAAGATTTCTGTCTTTATCTCACTTTCCTGGCCCAAGATTTCCTTTGCTTCTCACTGGGTAAGCCCTGGGGAAAGCTGCAGCCAGAGGAGTGTGGGCAGCAGGGCAGGAGAGGGGATTCTGCCCCTGGGCTCTGCTCTGCTCAGACCTCACCTCCAATCCTGCCTCCAGCTCTGCTGTCCCCAGCACAAGAAGGACACAGAGCTGCTGGAGTGAGGCCAGAGGAGGTCACAAAGATGCTCCAAGGGCTGGAGCAGCTCTGCTGTGAGCACAGGCTGAGGGAGCTGGGGGTGTGCAGCCTGGAGAGGAGAAGGCTCCAGGGGGACCTCAGAGCTGCCTTGCAATAGCTGAAGGGATCCTGCAGGAAGGCTGCAGAGAGACTTCTGCTGAGGGTGTCTAGAGCCAGGCCAAGGGGGAATGGTTTGAAGGTGAGGCAGAGCAGGGTTAGAGTGGAGCTGAGGAAGAAGTTCTTCAGTAGAGAGTGGTGAGAGTCTGGCACAGGCTGCCCAGGGAGGCTGTGGCTGCCTCCTCCCTGGGGGTGTTCAAGGTCAGGCTGGATGAGGCCATGAGCAGCTGAGTCTAGTTGAGAGGTGTCCCTGCCTGTGGCAGGGAGGTTGGAGGAGATGATCTCTGAGCTCCCTTCCAACCTGAGCCATTCTTGGATTCTATGATTCTCAGCTTGCCTCAGGTGAGAAACCTTTGGAATCACTATTTCAACCCTCAGGAAGTCTCTAACCCTGAGTGTTTCAGCCCAGTGCTTATCAAAAGCATCTTCTTGAGGAGAAAATGGAATCCTCCTGTCTATAATTTTGTCAGAAATCTCTGCAGTGTAGCTAGGGGAAGAGACTTCCTCCATTTGCAGCAAATTGGTTGGAGGAGGTTGGAGGAGATGATCTCTGAGGTCCTTTCCAGCCTGAGCCATTCTATGCCAGTGCCAGCTTGGCTGGGGTAAGGAGCTACTGTTATTATCAGGCACATTAATGCTAATTAATACTAATTCCATCTGTAACAACCAGCTCCCAGCCTGTGCTGAAGGCAGCTGTGAGCAGCAGCTGCTCATCCACAGGAGCTGGTTGGTTCTGACCTGTTTCTAAGGGTTAATTGAGCTTCCCCTCACTCCCAGATCAGTGCTGACTGTTTTAACTTGGCTTTCCCTCCCTTTGCCAAGACAGAAGTCAAACATTAGGAAATTAAAAGACACAATCATCCATCACAGCCTTTCCCAGGCAGGAGCCAGTGGCTCTAAGGGAAGCTGAGAAAACAGAAGCAGCTTCTTTCCTGGGCTGAAGGTGAAGGGAGATGACCTCCTCAGCACATTTTGATGAGCTCCTGCCCCTTTGGCTGGGGGGTTGGTGGCTTCCCTGTGTGCAGGCTGCAGCTTCTTGAATGGGGAAGGGGTCCTAGGGGCTCTCAGCCTGCACATGGAGTGAGCTGTAAGCCTCTGAAATGTGCTCTCAGGGTCTGAGTGAGGAGGAAGCCACTAGAGGTGAAGCTGAATCCAAACTTTGGGCTTGCAGAGCAGCTCTGAAGTTGAAGTGTGTGAAGATGCTCCATGTTCTCAGCTCCTGGTGCTCACCCCAGGGGAGATACCCTGAAGTTTGAAGAGAATGGCTTTGATTTTATCCCTGTGCTTTCTTTGTATCTGCTCTGACTCTTCTTGCACTGATTTCATGGCATGGCTTCCTGCTCAATATCCTGGAGAGGCAGTAAGGAGCAGCCATGGAAAAGAGGGGCAGGGGGAGGTTGCTCACAGTGTGATAGGCCAAGGGGCAATGGATCTAAACTCCAGCACAGGAGGTTCCACCTCAGCATGAGGAGGAACTTCTTCACTGTGGGGCTCACAGAGCCCTGGAGCAGGCTGCCCAGAGAGGTTGTGGAGTCTCCTTCTCTGGATCCTTTCAAGCCCCATCTGGATGTGTTCCTGTGTGACCTGTGCTGGATTCTCTGCTCCTGCCCTGGCAGGGGGGTTGGACTGGAAGATGTCTGGAGATCCCTTCCAACCCCTAACATCCTCTGATCCTGAGAACTTCAAATGGGTCCTGCCTGAGGCTAGGAGTCATCTAAAAATAAGCAGCCCCTAGGCAGATGATTGGAACACACAAGCAACCTGTCTGTCAAGAGATGGATTTCCTTTCTTCACTCAAAGATCATCTCCAGGAATCTGTTTCACAAATCTGTTTCAAGTTTGGTGCTTTGAGGGGAGAGGGGAAGAGTGGGAGGGGTGGGTGGGAAGGAGGAGGTTTTTCTGGAAGCCAAGAGCTCAAGGATTGCTTTGCTGCAGTGGCATTTCCCTTCTGCTCTTCACCGTGGCAGAGTGCTCTGAGATCTCACCAGGTCAGGAGGTATCAGCTGAGGATTTGAAGGTGAATTGTAGTTTGCTGACAGGATCATGGTTTAGTAGTCATGAGGTCTTGGGTGACAGGTTGGACTTTGATGATCCTTGAGGTCTTTTCCAACCTTATTGATTCTGTGATTCTGTGATTCTGTGATCCAAAGGGTTCTTGCCCCATGCTCTTCTTGTTCTAGGGATGCTATTGTGTTCAGGCTGGAGAAGAGAAGGCTCTGAGAAGACCTTCTTGTGGCCTTCCAGGATCTGAAGGGGGCTCCAAGAAAGCTGGGGAGGGACTATTTAGGGTGTCAGGGAGTGATAGGACTAGGGGGAATGGATCCAAGCTAGAGGAGGGGAGATTGAGATTAGACCTTAGGAAGAACTTCCCCATGAGGGTGGTGAGAGACTGGCAGAGGTTGCCCAGGGAGGTGGTGGAAGCCTCATGCCTGGAGGTTTTTGCAGCCAGGCTGGAGGTGGCTGTGAGCAACCTGCTGTGGTGTGAGGTGTCCCTGCCCATGGCAGGGGGGTTGGAATTGGCTGAGCCTTGAGCTCCCTTCTAACCCTGACAGTTCTATGATTCTGTGATTCAATTCTATGATTCCCTGTGCAGTGCCAGCACTGAAGCTGTCTGCTCTGGAGGGCCAACACTTCCAAACACTCCTGCAGGAAATCCTGGCTGAGCTGGTGGTAAAGCAAAGGCTGGCTTGTGAAACCCCCCCACTGGCTTGCCTTGCTAAAGAGCCATAGCCAAGTGTGATCACAGTTATGGCTTTGGAATTCAGACTGGAGTGTCAGGCATGTTTGGATTGAAACCAATGCAAGTCTTCCTGCTGGCAGAAAAACAAAGAGAAGATACTTCAAAGCCAGCAAAGAATCACACAGAATCACACAGAACTGTCAGGGTTGGAAGGAAGCTCAAGGCTCAGCCAGTTCCAACCCCCCTGCCATGCCCAGGGACACCTCACACCACAGCAGGTTGCTCACAGCCACCTCCAGCCTGGCTGCAAAAACCTCCAGGGATGAGGCTTCCACCACCTCCCTGGGCAACCTCTGCCAGTCTTTCACCACCCTCCTGGGGAAGAATTTCTTCCAAACATCCAATCTCAATCTCCCCACTTCTAGTTTTGCTCCATCCCCCCAGTCCTCTCACTCCCTGACACCCTGCAAAGTCCCTCACTGAGGGAAGGCTTTCTGTTGTCTAAGCAGTTGATCAAAAGCTTCCTGTCAGGCCAGGCTCTGGAAGAAAAGCAAAACAATCTCAGGTTGGAGGCAAGGTGATAAATGATGTGGGTTTGATTTCTGGCTCCCCCATCAGTTTGTCTGCCTGATCACACTGAGGCAGAGGATGGATGAGGTGTTGCTGTTTGCTCTTCACACCATGTGCAAAGTGTTCATGTGTGGATTCACAGATGGCATTGGCTTGGAAGGGACCACCAGAGGTCATCTGGTGCAGCCCCCCTGCAGGCAGCAGGGACACCTCCATCTAGAGCAGGCTGCACAGGGACTCAGCAAGGCTGAGCTTGAATGTCTCCAGGGATGGAGCCTCAACCACCTCCCTGGGCACCCTGCTCCAGTGTCTCACCACCCTCACTGTGCAGAACTTCCTCCTGATGTCCAACCTAAATCTCCCCTGCTCCAGTTTCAAACCATTTCTCATGGTCCTATCTCTCCAAGTCCTCCTGAACAGCCCCACCTCAGCCTTCTTAAAGGGCTCCTTCAGATACTGAAATGCAGTTCTAAGGTCACCACTAAGCCTTCTCCTCCAAGCTGAACAGCCTCAACTCTCTCAGCCTGTCCCCATAGCAGAGGTGCTCCAGTCCTCTGATCATCTTTGTGGCCTCCTCTGGACCCTCCCCAGCAGGTCCATGGCTTGGTTCTCAAACGAGCAATCTCTCCATGCCTGGGCACTCTGCAGCTCCTTGCAGATCTGCAAAGGAACTTGGCTGAAGTCTCAGTGTTGATGCTTTGTGTGTCTGTACCCTGCCCTAGCCTGGGCATTGGCTGTAGCATTAAGTACTTGGCTTGAGCGCATCCTGCTCAAAATGCAAGCATCAGGAGTGCTTTTCTCACCTGAGACTTGAAGGACCAGGCCTGTTTTGTGCCCTCCTGCAGCCCAGCAGGCAGCTGTGAGCTGGGCTGCAGCCAGAGGAGTGTGGGCAGCAGGGCAGGAGAGGGGATTCTGCCCCTGGGCTCTGCTCTGCTCTGCTCAGACCTCACCTCCAATCCTGCCTCCAGCTCTGCTGTCCCCAGCACGAGAAGGACACAGAGCTGCTGGAGAGAGGCCAGAGGAGGTCACAAAGATGATCCCAGGGCTGGAGCAGCTCTGCTGTGAGCACAGGCTGAGGGAGCTGGGGGTGTGCAGCCTGGAGAGGAGAAGGCTCCAGGGGGACCTCAGAGCTGCCTTGCAATAGCTGAAGGGATCCTGCAGGAAGGCTGCAGAGAGACTTTTGCTGAGGGTGTCCAGAGCCAGGCCAAGGGGGAATGGTTTGAAGGTGAGGCAGAGCAGGGTTAGAGTGGAGCTGAGGAAGAAGTTGTTGAGTGTGAGGGTGGTGAGAGTCTGGCACAGGCTGCCCAGGGAGGCTGTGGCTGCCTCCTGCCTGGGGGTGTTCAAGGCCAGGTTGGATGAGACCTTGAGCAGCTGAGTCTAGTTCAGAGGTGTCCCTGCCCATGGTAGAGGAGATGATCTCTAGAGGTCCCTTCCAACCATTCAGTGATTCTAGGATACATCAAATAGGCTGCTGCAGAGTTGCTCAGAACACTGAATGGAGCTGCAGATTGGCTTTATTTGTTATTTCTGTTCCCCTTCTGCCAGTGAACCCTTGTACAAATACCTCAGCTCTTAAGGCAGGACTATTTTTAGCTCATGGCTTGCTTCAACTGACTTCCAGTTGATGTCTTTATTTGACATGGCCTTCAGGAAGGATTTCTTTAATTCATTTCCAAATCTTGGAGTGTAAAATTGATCTTTTCTGCCTGTTTCTGCTCCTTCTCAGCAAACAAAGGCTTCTTCCCCCAGGAAAGGGCTTTATGCACTTAGGTTAATCATATGTGGAGGAACAGAAAGGCTTCAGTCAGCAGTCTGAAGGCTAAGTCTTGAGCCAGGGCCGTTTCCCAGCTTATTAGGTGAGGGATGAATTCACTTTATTGAGGCCAACAGGAAGCAAT
>NW_026539205.1:172032-193032 GCF_027791375.1 Indicator indicator
TCTGTGTGATCTTTATCTCAGGCAGTGCTGTGGAGCTGCTCAGTGATTGAGTTCTCTTTTGTGTCCTCTATCTCCAGGCTGAGGTCAGATGCAGTATGTTGGAGTCAATCCAGGCTAATTCATTACTGGAGCATTTTGAGAGGGTGATTTGTGCCACTGCAGCCTTTTTTTTTTTTTTTTTTTTTTTTTGCCTTGTCAAAAGAGGAAGGGACTGGACTGGTTTGAGTGTTCTGGAGTAGCAGAGGAGGTAATTTCCTCAGGAAGCACTTCAGGAGTCCTTGATCTCTCCATGAGACTGGGCAAGCTCTACTCTTTTGGAAGAACCTGCTCATGCTGAAGGCAGGGAAGGTAACATCAAGCAGGCCATCAGAGCAGCTGAATTTGTCTGGGCTGCAGTGGTTCTCATTGCAAAGTGGAGCTCAAACCTGCAGCCCTAAGGTTATGCTAAGGTACAAATGAAGTCAGCACAGTCCCAGGCACTGTACCCCAAACAGCTTCATGGATTCAGAGATTGGAAGGGACCTCAAAGGTCATCCAGTTCCAAGCTCCTGCCATGGGCAGGGACACCTCTCAGCTGGACTCAGCTGCTCAAGGCCTCTATCCTAAAATTGGAGGCCTGAGTGGGTGGGGGGGGGGAGGGTGGTCGTGCAGGGAGGGGTCCTGGTGGGGGGGGAGTGGGGGGGGGTGGGTCCGGCGGGCGGGTGCGATGAGGGTGGTGGTGGGCGGCCGGTCGTGGAGGCGTGGTTATGGTGGTGGTAGAGGGAGTGGCGGCGGTGTCGGAGCGCGGGGGGGCGGGCGTGCGTCGCGTGGGATTTTGTGGGTGCTATGGGGGGGGGTGTTTTTGTTACGGATAATTTGTTTTTTTTTTCTTTGTTTTTCATTGATTTCTTCTTTTTTTTTTTTGTCCTTGTTATTCTTTTAGTTTTTTTTTTTTTTTGTTTTATTCTTCCAGGGGGGGTGACTACGAGGTGCCAAAGGGGGGGGGAATGGGACCCAGGGGACAAATGCCAAGAATGCAGCAAATCGGGGTAGATATAATGGGGGGGACTAGTGGAGGACCTGTTCGGGAATAAGAATAAAGGGAGAAGAGTTAAATGGATGCGGGCCAATTTTGCAATACAAAGGTGAGGATTGGCTTTGTAAGTAAGGACATTAGATTTCTAGGATCTTACAGGTTGGATGGGTAATTTCCAGGACTAATTCCATTTAAAATAAACACAGGTTGGGTAACATGGCAGAAGAAAATAAACTATTCATATTTTTGAGATCACACTAAAATAAAATTGAAGCCATTGATATTTTCACTTTCAAACTTTCACCTGGTCCTGTGGTCTCTGGAAAAGTCATAGAGCGGGGGTCTGAGTTTTGTACTGTCTTCATTTTGGGGTTGGATCCCATTAAAAGTTGTGATTGCCCTTAGGCCCAAGGGGAAGCGCTAAATGAGGTCACTTTAGTTTCGTAAAAGTGGGAATTTGTAGCACCAATTTTTCTTGTGGACATTTTCTTGTAAAAGGGAAATGGATTTAAAAGTTTTGGGGGCAGCGGTTCTAGTGTCAGTTTGTCTCCTATATAGGGGCACAGTTGGAAGACGTTTACAGCTTGTGGCGTGTCCCACCAATTATGGGTTACCTTATTGTCCCTCCCAATTAGACTTGGCTTTAATGTTACAAGGTGAACAGCACATTAAAGCAATATAGCCCTACAGGGCCATAGGCACTATGGGTATGCCTCCTGGGCTATTTGCCTGGGGGGTGGATTGCCCCATTCTTAATCCAACACATGGCCTCAAAACAGTTGTAGGTGTCCGCGAGATGAGAGCTTGTTCCTACTAGAGGATGTATTCATACCATGCAAGCTAACTAATCCCACCGGTTCTTGGGGAAAGGGGGGGAAACCAATTCCCACACATATAAATGCTTGTGGGGACAATAGGTTTTAGAAAGCAGTACATGGGACTGTGAAATCTAGTCACAATGGAATACGGAAACTTAAAGTGCAATCAAGCGATGTTAGTTGGGTTTGCAACAGCTTGTTGAGAGCACCTGGTATCAGGCTGAAAAAGTTCTGAAACAAACGATTGTTTCTTTATGGTTGCTTGTCTCTTAAAGCTACCAATTACTATGTTGTTTTGTTAATTTAAGTAATACATGTTCTTCTTTATTAGTCAACTGGGGCTTTATTTGGGTATTTTACAATTTTAGAATTGTGTATATTTGTTCTTTCTTCATTCCATGGGGGGGCGGGGAATTACTTGTATTCAATCGACAAAGTACCATGTCAACCCAGTTGGAGGGGGGAGGTGATTCCTGTGGGCCCACTCCCACAATGTCCGCAATTACGTTTGTGGGGCAGTATCCTGAGGTATGGACGGCAAGGACAATTTTCTCTATAAGACTATTTTTCATACACACCATGCTCTGGCAGGTATTCCATATTTTTCTGTTCTGCTTGATCACCATATTACTATAAAACTGTTCGTATATTCTGGTTAAAGCGTGGGGAGGGGCGGCATAGAAATAATAAATCATACAATTCCATTCACACCCCATGGCTAACCATCAAATGGGGGAAACCCCATTCCGCTGGAAGCAGTAACATCAAAAGGGGTGGGGGGAGGGGCACTGTGTAGGGGAAGGTCCATTGGTTATAGAGCTTATACCTCAACTTGAGTGGGTCCTCACAACTCTCTGCTTCTTTACTTGTCATTTTCTTCCCAACACTTTTGGACCCTAATACCTCACTTTTACTCTACTTTTTTTTTTTTTTTTTCAAAAACTCAGTTTGCCATTTTCTTCAATCTGTTTTTTTTCTCCCTGGGTTCTCTAATTTACCTCGTAATGGTTCCTTCCTGGACTGGTGGGTACTTGGACAGTTGGGTAGACAGTGGCGTGGGAAGAGAGAGGAAACTGTAGTTTCTACTGGTTAAGAAAGCTTTTAAAGGGGACAGCCTTAAGCTTGGAAAGTATAAACACCCATGACAGTAACCTAAGAAAAGTGGCTACTGCGCGCATGCATAGACAGATTTGAATTACAGGTCGAATTGCACTGTTCTTAGTCTTGCTTACACAAGGAGCGGCGCACCAAAATTTTCATTACTCGAAATTTAACTCAATTTCTGACATATTTTGTCGTGGATGTTGGGATGCCTGGGGGTACCAATCATTGTTTTCATTGGTTTTTTAGTACATTTTAACTCAAACTTTTGATCGACCTACACAAACCCTCAGCTTGAAGTACTGATCTCTCCCAAACAATCATTATCAAATGGTTTTTCTACCCTCAGGGAAGGTGTACCCTAAATACTTGGGCAAGTTTAAATTACGCATAAAACCCTGGAAGGGAGAAGTGGAGGGGGATTTTACCCTCTGCTGGTCTGCAATGAGGAAAAGCACACAAAGGTCTTCTTCATTTTCACCAGGGGCACTCCCCAAAAGGTCTGCGTTCAAGAATTGATCACTCGTTTTGCACCCCAGTTCTAACCCACAATAGCTCAGCTCTCATTCCATTTTCCCCTCAGGGTTTTTTTACTAGGAGCCAAGAAGAGGGGAACTTCAAAATTATATAGCAATAGAAAACACAACATGACAATACACACACCCAGTTTAACACACTCTTTAAAATACTTTCCCAAAACCTCATCTCATAACATCCTAGTTACGTGTTCCGTGCTTGCACTAGGGGAACCACACTTTTACTTCTGAACACTCTTAGGTTCTTTACGGTTTGCTCCATGGGTGAATCAAAATAAATTGTTGACGACCTTCAATTATTTTATTCATCCCTGGGGTTCCTCACCACAAAAGCACAACAATCACCAATGTTCTTTTTGCAATGATCTGTTTTTTACGTCATTGTTGAATCACTTAATTGGTATAGTAAAATCACCAGAGTCCTCTATCGAATCTTGGAACACACTTTGGGAAAAAAAGAAAAATTGGTAATGGTGAAAATATAAAGGGAAATTACTGTTAGCTTGTTTACCAGCTGAGGATATATATAATTGGGGGGCGCACGGGGGTATCATAGTTTGGCGTATTAGAGTTTGGACTTGACACCCACCCAGTGGACCAGTAAATGGCAAATAATAGGATGGGCTGTAGTCAAGGGGAATTTAGCTTCGCCGGTTTATATGTTTGGTTCTGTATGATATTATAGGAGCAATGGTTCGACATTACATTTCACTTCAGAGGGGGTGGGGTGGGGGGAAACACAGATTTCACAAGCATTGATCTCTTAGCACACCTCTGAGGGGGGTCTTTGTACAAATGGAGGTAAGAGACTAAGGAAATAGAAATCTAGTTATTCACACATCCCTTACCACTTGCCTGGGGGCAACATCTGTCTGGTTGTTCACATGTACATCTGCACAAAACTATCATCGGTCCCCTTCCATATCATCACTATCATTCGACAATGTCTCACATGTGCACTCCCCAGTTTTGACTGGATTCAACGGTTTGGTAAATGGGGCTTGCGCAATTTATATTTGTTTTATCCGCAATCCTTGAAGCCTTAACACAAAAGTTAAAAATGATGGCAAACACGATTCAACTCTGATTTTCCAACACGCTGCACATTGTTGAGGTCCGTGCTGAGACCACACATAACTGTTAATCTGGGAGCATTTCGAGACACGTTGTCTTTAGGGTGGTAGCTAATTAAATTAAGGACACACTTGTTTGTGGGAGGGAAACCTAAAGTCGGGAAACCCGTAAAATGGACCCACTACTCATTCGTCTTTATATTACTAAACAAAAATCAAATTAAAAGGAACAATTATTCCAAATAGGATAGGATCATCTTGATGGGGGGGCTGGATAAGGTGGTTTTACTGGGGAAGGGGATGTGTATAGTTTCCTGTTTCTATGAAATGTACACTTACATGTACCTAGTCCATCTAGGAACCATACAAAACTGGGGGCAACCAGGGGACCTGGGTGGGGGGGACCATATACCAAGGAATAAATTTCCAGATATGGAGGTCAGATCTGTACTTGACAATGCCAGGCTCTGACAAAGGCCACACAACGAAAGGGGGGAACAAGTTGGGCTTGATCGGCCTACAACCCTTGAATTGCCTCCAGTTCTCACTATTATCATCTGCACTCTGCCTATTGTTTCACCCTCGTCACTCTAGTTGACTGTAGGGGACCCACAAACCGCCCCACTGACTAATCAACTGTTGCTGTTTGTAAGTCTGAAACGAAATTAAAAATCATTTCAGGGGGTATACTGTAACGGAACAATACGAACGCTCATAAAGCTATGGGAATCTTTAAATTAATGCAAGGGAGCATGTAGACAAATAGGGGGGGGGGACTATACCTCCTGGGGACTGCTTAAAGAGTACTACTACTTCCTCTAAGATAGATAAGAATAAAGGGTCACCTTTTACTGTTCAAAAAAAGGGCAATAGTTTTCCAACCTAATTACTTTACAATTAGGATTCTGATAACAAATTGTTTCTCTAGTGGGGGGGGCATCTATCGGGATCTCAAAAACAAGCCCTGTATTTCTTCATTAGGGGGGGGAAAATACACAGTGGGATTATACAACACTTGGTTTTCTAAACCACATACAATTAAATTTAGCCACAACTTCACATATATATACACTTTTAAAAGGCATTATGTTTGGACTCACACAATATCACCAACGTCATTGTTATAACTATTGGAAATATTGGAACATGTATTCCATACACTCTTTACCTGACAAAACATTGTCTTAAGATTATCATAAAAATAGCTAAAAAGTTTGACGCTTTTATGGCCAAACAATCTGGGTTTATTTGGGGTTTATTCTTCGTCACTTCAAATATGGTTTGTTTCCACTAATATGAGGGATAGTTTCTTAGGATTTTTTTTATTCTTCTCAAACTCCTTTTGAGGCTTCTGTTATAATGCCAGCACGAACGGTAATTATGGGCCAAAGGCGTATCTGGCAGCAATCATGCGTCTCATGTGATGTCATAGGAGGGAATATGTGGACTTTGCGCCCACAAGGGCCCCCAGGGCTTCATGCGAAACACTTGGAAATCATTCACCACAGCCATGTACCAACTGGGGGATGCAAGGTCGTTCGGAGGGGAAAGAATGGTTCGGGCTGGCAGAGAAACAGCGGACAAAGGGGTCTTCTGGTTTTTCCAGGGAATGGGTGTTTCAGTGAGCAGTTCACCCTAACACATTTCAGGGGGAAAACAGGGCAGTGCGCGGACCAAGCCAACACCTAATACCCCTGTTAAATGCCTGGCAAGGGTAAATTTGGTTGTATTGGAAGCTAACAGGGGGCCCCTTGTTACCACTTGTTATGGCCCTGGATGGGGCAGGGTTTTTGCCCCCAACATTTGGCTTCCAACATATGGGCAGGAGAGGATTGGACAACAATTTTGATACTTGGCTTTTTACACCACCATGGCTACAGCACAGAAATTATGGTTTTTCACTATGAGTATTAACTGGCCACCTCTGGGCCTCTTTTTTATTCTTTTCACGGATCATTTTTTCCTCTTTTTTTTGGGGGGGGCTGGGGACCTGGGACTGTGTTTTTCACAGGAGACCTGGCTTCTGGGTTCATGCTATTTTTTTCCTGGGGTGACGGGCCAGAAGCTGAGTGTGTTAATCCTAACACAAAAAGAGGCAACTTTGTCCAGTGTCACCCTGCCATTTTTTTGCCGAGTGTTGGTAAAAGGCTGAGGCGGATAAGGAGGGAATTGGTGGGTGGGCAGGGGACCAATAGGGGATTGGTATCTTGGGTCCTCTTGGCGAACACAAATCAAACCAAATAGTACTGAAATAGGCCTCTTGCTTCTCCAGGGTGCAAACCTTGAAAAATATCTTTCCTGCTGGTGGTACTTTGAAGCAGGAGGGAGCATACGTTAACCTTTCATGTTGGGGCTTATTGGGGGCTTTCCAGGGTTGGGACCTGGCCACATTTTGGATTTTTTAATTCCTAGTTTACTGGGCAGTATTTTATGTTGGACTATTCAGGGGGGGCCTCTTGGTTTGGCAATTTTTTGTGTCCATCTCACCACTTTCATTCTTTGAAAATTAAATGTTTATATGTTGGGTCGTGGGGATTTTGGGTGGGATTGGTTCTCTGGCCTAAGCAAGGGACCATATTAACCACATCCTTCAGTTTACATTTGGCGGGGGATAATGGCATATTAATACCACAATGGGTATCTTTTCGGGTCTTGTGTTTATTCGTCTGGAATAGTGTGTTTATTTGGGCGTGGTTTGGGGCAGCCAGTAGTTTTTAATGTTTTTTTCTGCAAAAAAATTTTCCTCTGGTTTCTGGCATATATTGAGGGACTATTTTTGGCTTTTAATTTAGCTTCCTTACTGTGGGGGGAACCATTTTGTATTTTTTCTATTTTCCAACCCAGGGAAATTTTGCTTATCTCTTGTTGAGGTATTATTGGACAATCAATTTTTTTCTTATTTGGACATTTAAAATAATTCCCCACTGGGAAAATATCATTTCAATTCACTTATTTTTTCTGCAGCTTTTGCACATGCTGGCAGCGGGAATGGGGGACGTTATGGGAAATCTTGGTCTATTTAGTCTGTAATATGGTGTTTTGCTTATATGGAATGGCGATTGGATTTATTGGATTGGTTTTTGGGGCAACAACTTTGTCGGGGATGAGGGGTACATTGTGAATGTGGTGCAAAGCTCACACGGTGGTTTTGTTGTTTTAAAGGTAGAATTAAAGAATTGGTTTTAAATCTGTTTGATGGGGTGTATGGGTGTATCTTTACACCATTTTTATAGTTGATGCGGAGGACTGCATTCCCAATTTATGGGGGTTAGTTGGTTGTGTTATTTTTTCTTTTATGGTTGGGATATACCCACTAGAACTATTGAAATCATTTATATTTTTTTACTAAATGGGGCCTTTGTTGGGGCATTAATATCCGACACAAAGCCGCGTAGTATCCGGTCAAATATTGTTGGACAATTATTCTAAGGTGGATAAAAAAGTTTCTTATACAATTATGCTCATATTATGCCCACTGCTTTTGATTCTCTGCGCCGCCTTCCATGTTATAATTGTTTTCAAATTTTTTTCTGATTGTTGTTGAAATATAACTGTTTCCATATGCAATTGATTTAATTCCAATGGCCACCATACGGGGATTAAAGGATTGAAATAGGTATTTCTTACTATTAAATTACTCACTTTTTTCCTAATTGTTTTTATTTTGGATATCAAAGAATAACCGATCAATTTTTTTGGGACATATGGGAACCTCCCCGCCCTGGCAACTCTCTCATTATAGATAAAACAATGAGAAAAAATGCTGGGGCCCTACCACTATGGATGGATGAGTGATAGGTGAAGGTGGTGATGTGAATCTACTGTCTGGGTAGGAAAAGTTCCACGAGGTGTAGAGTCATAAGGTAAGGAGGGGTTATTGTTGGGGAAGTGGGGGGCCTGTGTTTCTAGACGGGAGTTTCACGAGGGTCCCTCAGGCGAGTCTCAGGGCGTGGGGTGGGGAACACTGTAGATTCAACTTTTCAATTAGACTAATTAAATCTATAAAAAACCCCTCTAGGGTTGAATTGGGAGGGCGTATACCACTGGGACACAACAGTGTTATATACCACAGTTTTGGATGATTGGGTCACCAGCACAACAACTCAAGGTGTGGTGGATTTGTGGTGTTACCCCCCATGGTCTGACTCCCTTGGGGCCCTGCTCCTGTACTTTAGCGATTAATCCAAAAAATGGTCGGGGGATCAGGGGGATCTCATAGAGGGTTTTGCCCAAGGCTGGGGAAATTCCAGTGGAAGCTCCTTCCTTGAAAAATTCTATAGGATATAGTATTGGTTTTTGAATAAAGTTGAGGGGTTGACACCATGTGGGACTCTGCGCTAATTCCTCAAGGCTTTTTGGGCACACTAGGAGGGCTATTCATTCTGCGTGTAGGCAGGTCTTCCCTTTTATCTGCGGAGCACCCATTTCACTCAAAAAAACAACCAAACCTGGTATTGATGTTTTCTGTTTAGTCGACCAACTACTCACTGGTGTTCCTTTTGTCTGGTGGGGGCCATGGTGCGGGGGGAGACTTGTTTCTTTCCAAAGGTCTTCCCATTAACAAACCCACCTTTTATATCTCATTTGTCCATGTGATTCGAAAACCATTTAACAAACTCTTGGCCTCTTGGGGCATTAATTCAAAGTAGGCATTTATTAAAAGTACTTGCCTGGACCAGTGGTGATGCCTTTGGGGGGATGTGGGATCTAGGCGTAATTTAGCCAATGCCTTCTTTACCAGGAATTTAAATCCTATATTTTTCCACTTGGCATTAATGGGTGCTCCCTTTTTAAGCAAAGTGATCTCTAGGCCATCAAACCCAACCCTTACAGTGGTCCAAACCCATATTCTCTTCTCACACATAAAACCATTCACCAGGAAATTAATGGAGGGAGCCCTTCAGGAGGGGGCGCCTTGCTGAACCTGTGGGGGGTAATACAAGGCTCAGGACCAGGGCCCCCAAATTTAACCATATTACAAAGAAGGTATTTTTTAGGGTTTTTAACTTTTGGGCAAGAGGTTAACTAAAGGCTCTTACATATCTCGGTTTGTTTAAATGAGGAGAGATAAAAACCATAAAACCGTATACGTGTGACATATTGCCCCTGCCAGCCTCTTGGGGTATAAATAATTACCTCGGGATAGGATGCTGGTAATGGCTAGTTTCTTTGCGGCAATTTTATACATTTTATTTTGTGGTCACAACTGCAATCAGAATCTGTTTTCAATTAATTTATAACTTCGTAATTCTTTTCCCTATTCTTTTTAAATTAGGGGCCACTACCCCCCCCCAGTTCTAACTGCACACTGGACCCTCTCCCTTGCTGGAGGTCACCTGTAGGCTGCTTCATTGGCTTCATGGTTTTGGGGGGAGAGTTATTGTGTCTGTGTTTAATATATGGGTTAAATTTCCAAATTTATATCTTTTAAACGATAATTTGGTTGGGTCCTCCGGTGGGGTTTTTATAGGCTTGTTTTGGAGTTTATGATTCGGTTCCGGCCATTTGTTCTTGACGTTTTGTCGGCGGTCAGACAGTTGGTCTGGGTTTTATAGTGATTTTTGGGCCCAACGGTGCGGTTGGTTGTAGAGGCGATGGGGCTGGTGGCGTTGCTTTTGATGTGGAGGACTAAATTCCTGTTTATATTTTTTTTATATGTGATCTATATTCCTTCCAGTGTGGGCCAGGGTGCGATTATTGTTTGTAGTCTTTTTATTCATGGGGTAGGGGGGTCGGGGACAATAAAGGTTAATGGGTTGGATGGTGAGAAAAATACATATGGGAGCTTGGTGGTGCCAGGGTAAAAAACATACAATGGGGAATGTTGTCAAATTTTATGGAATGTCATGGGATAGGTTAGGGGTGGATTGGGGGTGGTGTGGTTGTCAGAGGGCACGGGTTTTTATTAGCTTTTATTTAGGGAGGGGGGGGAAGGCAGTTTTCTGGGACTACTATTTACTCATGTTCCCATTGGACACACATTAGGTTTAAATTTCATGAGTTGGGTCACATTTAGTAAGGTCACGGCAGGGGTTTTTGCTCATTTCTGAATTTGTTATATTGGGTTCAGAATTTTTTTCGGTGTACAAGATATTGTTAGTGGGATGGGGTTGGGTATGGATACGGTGGGCATAATGTTTTCTCATTTACGTACAGTGGCTGGCTCCACGTGCCCAGTGGATCGGTGAAGAGGAACCTTGGTTTGCAATTGTGGTCTAGATCTTTTGGTGTTGTTTGTTTTAATATTTCCATTTCATGTTCGATGTGTTATGTTATGTTTCCTTTCGCCAAACTTACTTACTTACCAGATTTGATATGGATCATTCAATTTACACAACATAAAAATAAATACATTTCCTTGGGTAGTGGGGGGGTTTAGCAGTTTTTTGACTTGGTTGGTTTCCTCATAGTCATACACTTTCGAGAAGGGGGGTGGTGACACCGGTTACTACCCAACTTAATATGTTCAACCAATATAATATCTGGGGGGTATATTTGTGGGTAGGTTTTATGTATTGACACTGAGGTGGATTGGGGGGGGTTGTTTGTGGGAACCTTGGCTATGGGCCCCTTTTTATTATGGGACGGAGTAATATATGAAAATTTTGTGTCAAGGGAGTATTGGGGATGCTACATTCTATGCACACACACAGTATCGCTGTTGAATGCTCGGCTTGACTTACCCTTTTGACACATTTAGGTTTTCACTTTTCTTCTATTAATTGGACAATTGGGGTGCCCTTTTAATTAATACTAATTACTATTATTGTGTTACTTATCACTTGCGCCGGGGTAGGGGTCCAAGGTTTTTTGCTTGTTCATATAACCAACCCAATACCTGAAGGGGGTGGCGCCCTGGGAAGGATTAGGTACAGTAACGGGACTGTCATTGTCTAACTGGGATTTATCTATTATGTGTATTAAACCTCTAAACGCACATTTTTATAGACTCCCAATCGTGGACCGCGGCGGGTTACTTATTTCTTGTTTGGGGTTTTACATTTAAAGTATTTTTTAGAAAGTAATGCTTTTTGGTCTGAGTCGGTGTGTTGTTAACAACATAACATTTAAAGGTTTTCTTGTAGAATTATTGATCCAACTTTTGCTTCCTTGTGTTTACCCACAACCCTGTTTAGGCTTTGGATTCCTCGTTTGCACCACCCTTCACTCCCTTTCAAAGAGTTTCAGTTTGGAACATTTGGAGTGAATAGTTATTTTATGGTTAGGTAATGGTATATTGCACTTTTCTATCTGTACGGAAAACACACATAAAGACAGTGTTTCCAACCCTCCCCTGGAACCCCAAAACCATCACCACAATTCTGAAATGGACTCTTGACTACGCACAGTCGATCCTGGGGGGGTACCTGTGGCCACCGGGCATACTGGGTGCGCACAACACAAATTTTCATAGACACCAGGCATATCGGAAAATACAAACAGGGATATCTTTTTAAATGATAGACAAAGTTGGGAATCATTTTGGGGATGCCTTTTCTCTTGGCTCGTGGCGGGCTGTTGGGTGAATTGTGGATTTGGGTTGGGTAATTACTTTGTTTAAGGGGCGGAGGTCCTTTCTTTTATTTATTCTCTTTTCTTTAGGTTGTATCTTGTGGTTGAGTGAATCATGACAGTATGGTAAGCCACCCTATTAATCTATTAACAGAAATGTTTTAGTCGGGGGGGTTCAAGGAAATGTGTAGGGTTAAGGGGGTTGGAGGGGTGAGGGGTGGGTGCTTTGAGGGGGTATTTATGGGGAAGGAATTGGCGGGGGTTTTTGTGGATTTGGGGGTTTTGGTTTGGGGAAACAAGAGGGTGGTCGTTTATGTATATTTGTGGGGTGGGGAGGATGTTTGATTAGGGATGCGGGCACATTTGGTTTTTTGGACAACTTCAGCCTGGATAAGTGACGTGGGAACGCAGAAAGGGAGTAATGGGTATTCTGAATATTTGGTCAATTGTGATGAGGTCTACTTCTCCTTTGGGGGGGATTGCAATATGGTCGGTGTTTGCGCCGTGTTTTTCTTCCAATAGTGCAAGTTGGATGACGAGTGAAATATTAATAACGGGTCTGGGGTCGGGGAACTCGAGGATTGTTACACCTCTAATTCTTATAAAAAATTATTATGGGTATCATGAACTAAAAATTATTTTCTATTCCTATCAGACTTTTGGGGTTTTCGCTAGAGGTACAATCTTTGTTGGGCTTTTAACTAGTGGATTATATACTTATTGTGGTTGGGTAATTGTGTACTACAAACCAATGCTCGACTTTTGTGTGATCTTGAAGCCTGTATAAATACTTGGACACATATATTTAACAATTTCCCCACTAATCTCAATACCCTACGTATTAATATCCATTTGGTGGGCAGTTTGTCGCACCATTTTCACATGCTTCCAATTAATAGACCATTCATCATGTGTATGGGTGCAACTTGGGATCCATATTAATGTTCGGGTTGGTAGGTCTGAGGCATAGGCGGGATACAAAGGAGATTCATTAGGGTTCAAAGCTATATGGATTAACTTGGAAGATTTACTCAATGTGGGCAAGTTGGTGGATTGTAGTCATATTGGCCTTATTTTTTACTGTATATGATGGTTTCTTATCGTCCAACTAGTTCTTGTCTATTAATACATTTATACGGAATAAAATACATATCACCGGCCACTGTATTTTTTGTTAGACACTTGGAACTTTAATTTTATGAATTTTTTTAGAATACCTTGGTCCTTAGAATGGCTGGGTTTTTTTAATGGGTTCTTGGAGTATAGATCTTTTTTGTTTTTTGTTGAAGAGCTGATGAGGGGGGTATACTGGGAGGCAGTTGTTTTATCACTGGGGTGCCGATAGGGTGGGGGAGGAGGTCCTTATAAGCTTCTTCATTCAAATATACTCCTCGAAATGTAAGGTGTCTTGGAGCCTACTCATTTTTTTTTCCACACGAGGGGGTGTTATGTTAGATCATGGCAACTTGTACTGGACACATTGGCGGATAGGGGTTCACAGGCGGTCAGAGGTTTGGGGGGGTATGCAAGAATGGAATCTTCCAATGACAAATCCAGGGTTCTTCATTTAAACCCTGGTCACTTCAGGGCCATTATTGTATGTGGTTTGAATTTTCACAGGAACCAAATTGGGTCAATAAAACATGTTTTTCCCACCAACACAAACACAATAATGTTGAAGGGGAATTAAATTAGATGTTAACCACAAATCAATACACCAAATAACTCAGGTTCATCTGAAGACAACAAAAAGGAGTCGTAGGCAAGGGAAGATGGTTTATCTGATTCTATCAAAATTAATTGATTTAATACACTTCGAACTAGTTTACAATTATTTTGTATAATCACACTCATTGGCTCTCCTATACACTTGGCACCAGGGAAAGGAAGACTAACGGGATTGACACACTTATTGCACATCTGCGCAGACACATATTTATGTTAAGCATGGGGGTATTGGGGAACTTTCAGTTTTTGGACAAATTGAATGTTTTTTAGTTGGGAAAAGGGGGTCAAAGACGTGGCGAAAATAAACTTACTCTGTACATGGTGGTCATTAATATTTAAATTTACCCCCATCATAATCTGCAAATTGCTTTTATACAAATTTTAAAAATGGTCACAATACTTGATGCTATTTTAATTTTGGTACATGCGTTCTTCTTTGACGGGAGGTATCACCTAGGATATAGAAAAGTGATAGTTTGATTGGGGTGGGGTTTCGCCTCTTTGGTACATGGGGGGGTCAGATTTAATTGCTGGGGGATCAGAGGCCACATTAGACCATCGACATAGGGGGTAGTATTGGATTTTGGGATATGGGGGAGTTGTGGGGGTTCATTGGTTACATTTCTCACAACATGCTCATTCAGTGTTTGGGTTCGTAAGAGGTGGAGTGGGGGAGGGGGGTAATTTTTATGTGGGGGGAAGTATGCTAAATTATAGTGGCAAGGTGTGCTGGGAGGGGGTTCAGGCCGGGGGGCGGGGGAAGGGTCGGCGGGTGAGTTTTTGTTTGTTTGGTTGGGAGGGGAATTTACTTCTTTAGGTTGGAATAAGGCGGAAGGTCTTGTAGTTTGGGTCTCAGGGATTGAGGTCAAACTAATCGTTGGAGTGCTCTGGCGAGTGTAGTCGATAAACCCATTTCGGTTTACCATACTCAGGCAGTGGGGAATATGGATCGCTTTAATTTCCGAGGTAGATGGGTTGCTGGGGGTAGTGCAAGTAATTGGGCACGGGGCTTACCGTTTTCTACAGGACCTTAATTTATTATTATTTCCTTGAAAACAAGGTTTTGTCATTGGGGAGGACTGATTTTTTACCAATTTTTACGGGGATCAATAAACTGTGGGACCCATTGTGCTTTTTGGCTCGGTACAACCTTTTGGGTTGTGTTATAGCGCTTGTTACTCTTATCGCAGTTTGGATATGCTTTTCTTTAATTGATTTTTGGGTAAACATACGGCTATTCTCTTTTGGGTTTTTGGGCTGACATACTGGGATGTCGTTTGGATGTTAATTGACTTTTAATTGGTTTTTTGGGGGGTGAACAATTTTGATGGAATGTTTTATCATTTCTTATTGTAGATGTTCTTAAGGGTAATCATCAACTATAATGGGCAGGCTATTCGGGGGGATTATATTGAAGGGGGAGTGTCACAAATTACCTGATACCACACATAGGTTATGAGGGTTGGTTTCGGTGGGGGGGAGGGCGGCGGGGTCCTTGTCTTGGCATATGGTGTTTCGGTTATTGTTTATGAATGCACTGGTCTTTAGGTTTTGTGCAGTTTGTTGTCTCATCTAATTGAAGGGAACAGGTGTATTTCTAAATACTACGAGATAGGGTATTCACTATCATGGTGCGTAGGTTGTCGTCTGGTTTTTTCTAAGCTGGCCAAAATTCTGGTCCTGGTCTGGGGATGGATTGTTTGTGCACCTTTTGGGTTAGGGAAGACATAAAATAAATCTTTATGGGAACAGGAGATGAATATGTCATGTTGGTTATTGAATCTGTGTAGCTATTCACTTCCTGGGGATGAAACACCTTTAATTTTTGGCATAATGGATTGCATCTCTTTATTGCACTTTCTGCATCAATTTGTGGGTAAGTTGTCCCGCAACCCCCCTCGACGAATTTCCGCACTGTTTAATAAAACAAATCTCTACTCACTCATAAGGATCCATTGGGCTAGCAATAATTCTTGACCACATTTCTAATTCGTTGGCTCTATGCATTTTTGGCACTGCTCCCCTTTCCCACCTCACCTGGGGGGAGCTTCTACTCTGGGCGTATTACACTCGGTGTGTGCAATGCCTACATACTGCTGGAACAAGCTGGTGGGACTTTTACACTGGGGCGCTGTATAATCACATACCAAATATTTTTCCCAAGGGATTCAGATTTGATTGTTAAATTTTAGACACTTTACCCAAAACCATTACGCATCCAAAGTGGGCTACACTCTATGGTTAGACTTGGGGCTTACTTGGATGAATTAAGGTGGGTACATATAAAGCACCAACGGGTTACTGGATTCAGGGTTTTTGTGTGGAGGTAGCTGAAGAGCGGGAGGTCCAGATTCACTACCACATACATAGATGGAAATTCGCAATTGCTCGCTTCTTTTACCTCTCTTCATGTGGAATTTCTCATATAAAAATATATAACTTTCTGGGGCCGGGTCAAGGATCTCCTACGATGCCTGGTTACTATGGCCCACCTACCATAAAAATAAATAATCATTTTTAGGAAATCTTAGGCAGAGGATTTTTTTTTTCCTCAACTTCTTTAGAACCAAATTGATTTGGGGGCCACTTTCCAGGGGGGCCCTATACTCCCCGTTCCGCCTACACAAAATCCTAACAAGTTTTTTATCCACCACAAACCATCAAGTCGCTCCAAAAAAATTTCAAGGGAAAACAATAGCCTGACCAGGGGAATCTTTGTTAAGCAAACTGACGTTCAGTCAAAAAGGGTCATCCAGCTCAAATACCATGGTTTCAGGTCCACAAAACAAGGGCAGTAAGTAATGACCACCCAAATCCAGATACTTTTCCTGACCAGTATAAATCACCGGTGAATCGCCATCGTGGCGGGTTTCATATGCTCGTTCTTGAAGTGCACTACCACGGCGGGGACGGAGGCAGCCCAACTCAAGCTGGTCTCATCGCGACGGGGCAGAACTTGTGCCAGTGTCTCCCCACCCTCACTGTCAAGAATTTCTTCCTACTATCCAGTCTAAATCTTCCCTTCTCAAGCTTCAATTCATTCCTTCTCATCCTGTCACTCCCAGCTCTTGTCAGAAGTCCCTCCACAGCTCTCCTGGAGCCCCTTCAGGTACTGGAAAGCTGCTCTAAGGTCTCCTTGGAGCCTTCTTTTCTCCAGCCTCAACAACCTCAACTCTCTCAGCCTGTCCCCACAGGGGAGGTTCTTCAGGCTCTGATCATCTTGGTGGCATCCTCTGGACCCTCTCCAACAGCTCCAGGTCCTTCTTGTGCTGGGGGTCCCAGAGCTGGAGATGGGCTCTAAGCAGAGCAGAGCAGAGGGACAGAATCCCCTCCCTGTCCTGCTGCTCTCCCTGCTTTGGATGCAGCTCAGCACACAGCTGCCTGCTTTGGGTTGCCAGTGACCACTGCCAGCTCATGTTGAGTTTTTCACCCCCTACACATTGTGGCCATTCCTATCTGCAGTGCAAAGCTTAATCTTGTCCATCAGAAACTTCAAATCAGGCCAAGAGGCCCTGGACAGCTCAGCCTGAAGCAGGTGGGGGTGGGGGGGGGGTCTTATGTGGGCTCGGGTGTTGACACAGAAATGGATATTTGATGGAACAAATCCATGCTGCCAGATTGCAAGATGGATTTGTCTTTTGCTCTTGGAAGGATTTGATCTTCCCTTCTGTGAGTGGCATGTAGAATTCTTGCAGGCCAGAGGAAGAAGGGCAAGGCAGCTCATGTATTTTAATCACAGCTCTGGAAGATGCTTCTCTGTGGCAAGCAGAGGAGCTGTCAATAATGACAGCCCAGAAGGTAAACCCTGCGTGGCAAACAGCTTTGCCCCCTCCCCACCCTGCTAATTAGCAAACCTGTGAGGAAATGTCAGGCTCTGGAGGAGCTGTGCAGGGGAGGGGAGGTTGCTCTCACCCCAGAGGTGTCAGCAGCTTGGTGTAGAACTGAACATCTGCTGGGCAGAGAGAGTGAGAGAGAGAGGGAGTGAAGCAGGTTGCTCCTCTGGAGGTGGCAATAAGAGCTAAGGGGTTCCAGAATGCAATATCTGAGTGGAGTTAGACCTTAACTGCTGGAGAGAGTCCAGTGGAGGCTATGAGGATGATGAAGGGTGTGGCATATTGTGCTGGTTTGAGGCCAGCCAGAACATCTCTTGCCCCGAAAGGGACAAAAGAATGACACACACAAACGGATTGGAGAGTGATGGAAAAACTTTAAATGGAAAAACGAATTGGTGAAGCTACAGAAAACTACAAACTACAAAGCATAGTGGAAAAGAACATCCTAAAGCATACAGAACCCCCTCACAGAATTCCCAAAAGCTTCCCAATCCTCCCTTCCTCCCACCTGAGGGTCTACCCAATCCCTCAGGGCTCTTCCTTCCCCCCCCTCCCACTGCTAGGCAAGTCTCAGGCTGGCCAGGTCTGAGCCTGCCCCCCCCTCCATTCTCCTCCTGGCATTAGGCCTAGACAGGCCTAAGAGGCCTTGAGGATACTCCCCCGGCATTACCCGATGAGAGAGGACATCTCCCATGGGAGCAGAGAGGGAAGAAAGAGGAAGAATGACTCTGCAGATGGATTTATAGGGCGCAGGATTTATGGGTAGAAATACGCCGTTTCCTGTGTCCACCCCTGTGGGTGGGCACCCAGGACACCAGAGGTGTATCTCATGCGGCAGTGGCAGGGGGCACCCAGCCTAAACTGAAAAAGGCCACCTTCCAGACCTCACACTTATTTGTTCCCTATTTACTATACATATAAGGGTCCCTCGCACTCCAAAGTACGATCCACGCTCCAGTACGATGCAATAGGCGATAAAACATGCTATCACTGAGCATGATGTCTGGACAGAACAGAGTCACAGGTGTGACGTCATCCATGGGCCCGTCCTTCCCGAATGATGTTGCTCCCTGGGTCGCAGGGTAGAAGACACTGCTCAGATGCACAGGCTCGTTGACGCCCCCTTCTCTCTTGAGATGGAGTAGCCTCCAGCGAGCGACGCAGGAGTGCGAGTTGTCTGCAACGGAGAACTCTCTTGGTACGGAGGGACATCCTGGCACCTATGGAATACAACCTCACAGAACTTTCACGCGAGGGTGCCTTTACAAGTGCGCAAGTGTTTCGTGGATCTTGCTCTTCCAAGGCAGTGATGTCTTTGTAGTTGGTAGTTTATGTCTGTAGCATTACACCATAATTCTGTTTTTCCATGTGAAACTTTTTCTCAGTCGATGTCGCCCGATACGTTTGACTGTGGTGTTTCATTATTAGATTGTCCCTTTTACGGTTGGCAAACTCTTCCTAGACTCATGGGTCCCCTGCAAGAAATTACGGACTTTAGGTTGGACTTTTATAAGGGGTGATACCATAGGGGTTTATTCGGGGGGGGGGTAACACTCACGTGTTGCAATTTAATTGTAATTTTAGATAATAGGGTTTTTGTGGGACTTTGACCATTTTCTTACTAGTGGTGGGTTTCTTTTTACTAACAGTTTTTTACATCGTTCACTGGTATGCTACACTAAGGTACATGTTCTTTGTCCTGATGCGGTGGGTAACAACACACTTTTAACAAGTTGGCATTTAATTTGCAATGAGGTTATGGAGGTGGACGATGGCGGGAAAAATGGGGGAGTGGGAAGGGGAGACTGTTGCTGGCATTTTCCTGACATTTACAAGGGACGCTGTGTTTTTAGGATCATGTACATTGTGTGGGCGGGGTATATTAGTGGGATGTATTTCTTTAATCTTCTTTTTTTATGTGCCCATATTATCAGGATTTTGCACGGGGGTAGTATGTGTGTTTGGTTTTTGGAGGGGGCCAGGGTAGTTTTATAAGGTGGGAGGACACTTTTTTACTAGGTGGGAGTCATCGGTGGCTTGCCTTGTTTGCGGTGTTTTGGAGACGACTGTTTAGGGGGACAGGTGGGGGGGTCCTTGGGGGGGGTTGTGTTGGGGAAGTTTAGTGTTGTTTCACCTTCTGGGTTTATGGGTGTTAGGTAAGGTTTAAGTTGTATTATGAATTGGAGGTGACTGGGCTATCATATAATTATAGGCTGGAAATAGGAGTTTTTATTTTATTATGTGGTTTTACGGATCTCACTGTTTGTCTTATATCGGTTTATTCTGAAGGGGCATTGTGGTGTATAATGAAAAAAATCTATACTTATGTTGGATCACAGGTTGTTATAACTTCACAGGATAGATTGCCACAAAACAGTCAACCTTGGGGCAAGGTTTGACAATTTGGTGCTTCCAACCATTCATCATATTTTTCCTTCCAGACACCGGGAAAAACCGGAGGTTTAAGGGGGAATAGAAATCCTAAATTTTTTCGGTTGTAGTTTTTTACTTTTTTTTTAACGGTTTTGGCTTTAGTTTACGGAATTTCTTTGCTGGCCTGGGCATCTAACTAGCCTTCTTTTACCTGGGATATACATATAATGGATAAATTTTTCCCTTCAGTGGCGCATTAGTTTTGGTCAACTCCACACAAATTGGTTGGACAGTTTTAAGTTCAAATATGGGTCCCTTAAATAGAAACACTGTCTGTATTTTACTGTATTACCAGATTGGGCTTACAACACTGACATTCCATCACAACCACTATAACCTGTGTGTAACCTTCCCACAGGCATGAATGTTACAGGTACATTTTTTGCAAGGAGGTAAAAGATGGGGGGGGACCTATAGGAATTGCATCTGACTGTAATTATTCCTTACTGAACTAGGAAGCTTCTTTATAGTTTTCTTATTAACATCCTTTCCCACGGTTCCAAAGTGGATAGATCCGTCACACTTGTGACTCTCCCAGGGGGGGCCGACCACTTTAGTGTGGACATGTTGCAAGTGGGCCAAGGGAAATATGCTGGGCTCCTTACACACCTCCCTGGGGACAAAAAGGCCAAAAAAGGCTTTATTTTTGGGGGAAAGGTGGGCGGTTCACCAAGTTACTGCAACACTTCTGATTTCCAGTTTTTATCCTGATTGGCTGGCAAGGTTATGTGTATTGAATCAACTAATTAGGACGTTTCAAAGAAGGGAAAATACATACATTTCTAATAAAAAAAACACAAGCACCAGGCCATGCCTTGGTTTACTTTTTTTTGTAAGGGCATTTTTTTTTCATATCATACTCAGAGTGAAGATGGGGACATTGCAAAGCTGATGGAGATGTTACCCAGAATAGGACACAAAAAAGATGGATTCAGAGGGGGCCAGGAGGAA